>NW_017670800.1:206351-247418 GCF_001879085.1 Nicotiana attenuata
CATATATATAAGCCATATTCGATATAATATTACCTGTTTATGCTAAGAAATTGTTAAAAGCAGTGTTGATTGTTCTGTTGGCTGGCCTTGTCTTCACGAGAGGCGCCATCACGACCGGGTGGGAATTGCTTAGTGCATAGTACAACGTAAGTATATATATTACATATATATAAGCCATATTCGATATAATATTACCTAATACGCTTATACTTAGTGCATAGTACAGCGTAACTATATATATTACATATATATAAGCCATATTCGATATAATATTACCTAATACGCTTATACTTAGTACATAGTACAGCTTAACTATATATATTACATATATATAAGCCATATTCGATATATATTACCTAATACGCGTAACTCTATATATTACATATATATATAAGCCATATTCGATATAATATTACCTAATACGCTTATACTTAGTGCATAGCATGTTAGAGTATATTTTAGTCTATTCATCTCTTGTGTTACAAAAGTGTTAACGGCTTACATTTATATTATTTAGATAGTAAATACAAAAGTGATTTTTAATTTTGACCATTGTTGACCTGAAAAGAGACCAACTTTGGTCGCTAATTATACTTAAATTTAAATTAGCGACCAAAGCTGGTCGCTAAATTTAAATCAGATTTATTTATGTTTTATATAATATTTAAAATAATAACATAATATTAAATGGGTCCCATATTAGCGACCAAAGCTGGTCTCTATTTTATAAGCGACCAACTTTGGTCGCTAACTTTGAATTATATTTATTTATATTTTATAATTTTTTAAAATAATAATATAATTATTAAAATTTTATAACAGGGTCCCATATTAGCGACCAATGTTGGTCTCTATCTACTTACCCTTTAATTAGCGACCAACTTTGGTCGCTCATTTTAAATTATATTTATTTATATTTTATAATTTTTTATATAATATTATAATTATTAAAATTTAATAAGTGGGTCCCCCAATAGCGACCAACGTTGGTCGCTAATCTCAGTATTTCTTTGACCAAGCAAGTCTGACCAGTCCGGTCAACATTTTGAAGAAATTATTAACCAAATAGCGACCAACTTTGGTCGCTAATGTATTTAAAATAATTATTTTATTATTTTCTCCAATTTAAAGACCAACGTTGGTCGCTTTTCTTGACAGACCAACTTTGGTCGCTAAAGTTTTGTCGCTTTTTTCCGGAATTCTAGTAGTGTCTTAAAATAAATAAATTATCTGAGTGTTTTCATATCAATTCAAGATTCCTAGTACATGACCAAATCTTCAGTAAGTTCCATAGTCAATTAAATAGTTCAAGTTGTTCGTGATTTTACCTGATCATGAGACCAGTCCCATTTAGGATAAAAAAATTATTTGTTAGTTAACTTATGTCCACAGATGTATGGACGTCCCGGCCCCCTCATTACGAAGTATTAGGATTATAACCTTGTCAAATCAAATAAAATCAAGTGGAAAATTGTTCCCGTAATTTGCATGGTAGTAATTAAAAACTTGAAACCATATCTTCCCTTCTCAATATTTGGTACCTTTTTAGCTTTTCCACTAGCTCTTTTTGTAAGTAATCCTGTGCACTAAACCATATCTTTGCTTAAGGTTTTTAGTATTTAACTATTCCCGCTTGTTGGATCAAATGTTTGCTTCTTTCTACTTTGATCCCATCTTTAATATGATCTTTAGCCGTAAAGTAACAATTTAAAGGACTAATCAATTTCCTTGTTTACTTTCATGAGCTTTGTTTTTGTTGAAGACAGGCAGATCGAGAAAACTATATATGGAATTATTAAGTAATGAGAAAAGTAACAACAACATGTTATAGAAAACTTGAAACAACAATATAAATTATAATTTCTTATTGGTATCCTTTTGATTTCTCCTAGTGTACTGCCACTACTTGTCAAATTTTGTAAGTAATCATATAGATTCCTAGTACAACAAAATCTTAGTGTTTAGCTGGTTTCCATTTAGTTGAGAGTACCTTTAATTTCTAGTTTTGAGTTGATTTCTGGATTAAGATGGAATACTCGAGTGGCTAGTAATAAACAGCAACATTTGGCTTTAGAGGGATAGAGCATGAAATGTTATCGGTCGATATTGAATCGTTTATGTGAAACTTTTGCTTCACCGGTTTAGTGATAAGTAAGAACAATTTACCTTCAAGACAATTACTAAGGTGATGAATTTCACTTTTTGTTTAGACTATTTCACAACATTATATAGCAAAGTACAGTAATAAATAACGTAGATGAGCCATTTAACATAATTATTGTAATCGTTACAGTCTTGTGTTTGGGAAGGAAAGTAGTTACTTATACTAGTCACTTTGTTGCAAGATGTATTACTTCACCAATATAAATTACTAGAAAAGCATTGCCATAATGTGTTAGTAGAAAATATTACACTTGTCCCTCGTTGATTGTGCATAGATTTTCAAAGGGTTTATAGTATTCTTGGCCCTTTCACACAGTCTTAATTGTGTTTTGGATTAGATGCTCATATTTTTTCACAATCATATTAAAGCCAAATTTTAGTGAGCCGATTTGTACGAGCTTTTTTCACTCTCATACCAAGCATTAGGGTGTGTCAATGGTTCGGTTCGGCTTGTTATTTCATAAAATTCGTACCATACTAATTTTTTGATTATTCTATTATGTATAATCAAAACTAGACTTTTCAAAATCGTACCAATCATGTCGGTTTCCCTTCGGTATCGGTATGGTTCGGTTAATTTTTGGTAATTTTTTAAATGTCATTTAAAAGTCACTAGTAGAAGTAGAATGCAATAACATACCTACTTTTATAGGAGTTAGCAAAACTCTCTAGATATTTTCTATTTAACGAATGATGAATTAAGAAAACGTGAAAGATAGCTAGAGTATATACCCATCAACTATTATACAGCAGTGCAAAAGATACTAAGCAAAGAAAAAGAAAATATAAATTGTTAGGTTTTAGTTTTAGTGATGAAAAATAATATAACTGTTTTTGGTATAGGAACTCAAGGAAAGCATCCATGATTGAAGAAATCAAAAGGAAGGAATCAATCAACAAACTAAAGATCCGGCAAGGGAACTAATCAAATATTGATTGAAGCAGAAAAGAAGCATCGAAGATCTTGCAAGATGATCAATCAAGCTGCTATCTTTGGAAGGACCAAAAATCAAGGAGTAAACCGGGCGTTATCAAAATCTGTAGAAGGAAAGATATTAATGACCTCTCATCAAGGAAGAGCAACGACAAACAACCTATAACGACCCGACCGGTCGTTTTGAGAATTAATGCACCGATCCCCTGTTAACTGCTACCCCCGTGTCTTTTTCTGCTATTGTAATTTTCCGGGATGACTCATTTTGAGTTTCGGAATGTTTTGGGATACTAAGTCCCTAAATGAGAGCCTAAGTCTTAGAACTTAGACCGTAGTCGGAACAGTATGAAGATGGCTCTAGAATGAAATTTCGCCAATTTCGTTAGCTCCGTTAGGTGATTTTGGACTTAGGGGTGTGTCCGGATTGTGTTTTTGAGGTATGTAGCTCATTTAGGCTCGAAATGGCGAAAGTAGAATTTTTGGAGTTTCGGGCCGACAGTGGAAATTTTTTATATCGGGGTTGGAATCCGATTCTGGAAGTTGGAGTAAGTCCGTAGTGTTGAATATGACTTGTGTTCAAAAATTGGGATCGATCGGACGTGGTTTGGTCGGGTTCGTCATCGGTTGTAGAATTTTGAAATGTCAAGTTCATTAAGTTTGGATTGGAGGGTGATTCGTGATTTTAGCATTGTTTGATGTGATTTGAAGGCTCGACTAAGTTCGTATGGTGTTTTAGGATTGGTTGGTATGTTTGGTTGAGGTCCTGGGGGCCTCGGGTGTGTTTCGGGTGCTTAATGGATTGGTTTGAGACTTATGCCTTTGCTGAAGTTTGTTGCACCTGTTGTTTTCGCACCTGCGGATATTGGACCACAGGTGCGGTGCTGCAGAAACAGCTAGGGAGCCGCAGAAGCGGATATTGACCTTGGCAGCTGAGACCGCAGGTGCGGCTGGGTGACCGCAGAAGCGGGCTCGCAGATGCGGCCCCAGCCCAGTTAAGTGGCTTTCTGCGATGAGTTTTCCGCAGGTGCGGGACCGCGGATGCGGTCCTATGAGCGCAGAAGCGGAAATCGCTGGGCAGAAAAGGGGATTTCGAGGGTTTGAAATTTCATAACACAAAATTCAAGTTGGAGCTCGGTGGAAGGCTACTTTTCGAAGGATTTTGAAGGATAGCTATTGGGTAACTAATCCTAAATCGATTTTGATCATATTACATTAATCTATTGTTGTATTCTTCATCTAATTAAGGAATTTGAGGGTGGAAGTTTGAAAAATGGGGGAAAAGTTCCCCAATCGAAAATCTGAGGTTTGATTGGAAATTAGGCGTCGGTTTTGGATGACTTTTGGGCATTTTTCTATTGTCTTATCCTAGCTTAGATTTCATTATCTAAATTAGTTGTTTATAGCTATATTTACATTATGTAATTGATTTGATTAGATTTGGGCCACTCGGAGTTGGATACTCGTGGAAAGAGCGTGATTTCGGATTGATTTTGAGCTTGGTTCGAGGTAAGTGGCTTGCCTAACCTTGTATGGGGGAAACTCCCCTTAGGATTTGGTACTGTTGTTATGTGAATACAGTGTATGTGAGGTGACAAGTGCGTACACGTACTGTTTGTTGAAAACCCCCCATTTTCATTAAGTAATTATCTATATTTTCCTTTAATTGAGCAGTAGTATATGTAGCCATCCTGTTTAGCTTAGGAAAGCATGCCTATGTGCCTTAACTGTCTTAACTTCCTTAATTGCCTACTTGAACTCCGGACAGCATGTTTAGAGTAAGGGTTGCATGTCTTCTTTGATATGAATTTAATCTAAACAATAGAATTTCTTGTTGAAACTTATATTTATATTGATTGAGCTATATGTTTACTTTGGGACTACAGAACGGTATTCTGGGAGATCCTCCTGCACATTTATATTTGGGACTACGGGACAGTATCCTGGGAGATCCCCTGTACTGGATATATTACTTTGGGACTACGGAACGGTATTCCGGGAGATCCCCCTACACATTTACATTTGGGACTACGAGACGGTATCCTCGGAGATCCTCTGTACATTTACGTTTGGGACTACGCGACGGTATCCCGGGAGATCCCCTATTGCTATCTCTATGTACTGAGTTGTCATTTTTCTGTGATTTCATATTTGTTGATTGCTAGTATTTATCTTTACTGCGATATTTCTTAAAGTTTTACCTTATTATATATATAAACCAGTAGGGCCTTGACCTGATCTCGTCACTACTCGACCGAGGTTAGGCTTGGCACTTACTGGGTACCGATGTGATGTACTCATGCCCTTTCCTGCACATATTTTTCGTGTGCAGATCCAAGTTTATCGTACCAGCCTCACCACTAGTTGCAGTCGCTGCTTCCTGTTGGAGCCTTCAAGGTACATCTGCCCGCGCTCACAGATCCTCGGAGTCCCCCTCTATCCCCTTGTGTTTATTTCTCTTTCTTTCTATAGAGATGATGCATTAGAACATCTTAGTAGTTAGTGACTTTGCGAGTTTCCGGGTTTTGGGTATTGTTCGGTACTTTTTTTGAGGTGTTGACTGTATATGCCGAGTGGCATTTAGTTGCTTAATGGATAGTTATGTTGCCAATATTTAATATTCATGCGTCTGTTGTCATTTCTGCAATATGTTAGGATTACCTAGTCGTAGACACTAGGAGCCGTCACGACAGTTCACGGAAGGAGGAATTGGGTCATCACAAGTTGGTATCTGAGCTCTAGGTTCATAGGATTTGTGAGTCACAAGCTGGTTTATTAGAGTCTCGCGGATTGGTACGGAGACGTTTGTACTTATCTTCGAGAGGCTATGGAACTGTTAGGAAAATTTCACTTCATTTGATTCCTTGTCGTGCGATATTGACTTCGAAAATTCCAAGCTTCTGTCTTCCATTCTCTCACAGATGGTGAGGACACGTGCTACCGGAGATGACCAGGCACTCGCGCCCCCTACTAGAGCCTCTAGAGGCCGGGACCGGGGTAGAGGTCGACGACGCGCACGTGGTGCAGCCAGAGCACCCGTGTGAGCTGCTACAGAAGAGCCACCAGTAGCTCTAGCCTGAGACCAGGCGCCTGATACGCCTACTACTAGTACTACTCCAGCTCTCCAGGAGAACCTTGCATAGTTCATGAGCATGTACATCACTTTAGCTCAGGCAGGGTTGATTCCCCTTGCTGCAGCCACATCTCAGGTCGGGGGAGGAGCACAGACTCTTGCCGCCCGCACCCCAGAGCAGTGGGTTCAGGTTGATCAGATCCCAGAGGTTATACCGGTACCGCGTGTAGCCCCAATTTAGCCCGAGGGTAGGGCAGCTGCTTCAAAAGAGGAGCAGCGGAGACTTAAGAGATACAAAAAGTACGATTCTCCTACATTCAGTGGTCTAGCATCAGAGGATGCTCAGGGATTTCTGAAAGAGTGTCACCGTATCCTCCGCACTATGGGCATAGTAGAGTCGAGTAGGGTTTCTTTCACTACCTTCCAGCTTTGAGGGGCAACCTATCAGTGGTGGCATACTTTTGAGTTGGACAGTCCGGTTGAGGCAGCTTCCCTTACATGGACCAAGTTCTTGGATATGTTTTTCAGGGAGTATGTCCCTCAGAGCCTCAGGGACGCATGGCGCACGGAGTTTGAGCATTTGCGCCAGGGTACTATCACTGTTTCAGAGTATGCTGTCCGCTTCAATAATTTGGCTAGACATGCACCGGCCTTGGTTTCTACAGTTCGTGAGAGAGTTTGTGGTTTATTGAGGGGCTCATTCCAAGCATCAGGTCTAGCATGGCCCGGAAGCTAGAGATAGATATCGCCTATCAGCAGGTGGTGATATGAGAGTAGAGGGCATGCTAGCTCAGGATAAGGAGGAGAGAGAGTCCAAGAGGTCTCGAGTGTCGGGCTATTATTCTGGTGCCCGTACCCCAATTGCAGTTCGTCATGGTAGGAGTTATGTGAGTCGCCCCGTTCATTTAGCTCTTTCAGCAGCCAGTGGTATTCCAGCTCCTCCTAGACCTCAGGAGCCTTAACCTCTAGTATCTGGTGCGCCTCCTGTGTGGGGTGCTTTAAGTGGTCAGCCCAGCAAACCTGGCCCGAGCCAGTCACAGCCACCACGCCCCCCTAGAGCTTATTTTGAGTGTGGCGACGCACGCCATATGGTGAGGGATTGCCCTAGATTTAGGAGGGGTGCGCCTCCACAGACTTCTCAGCCACAGCGTGCTCCACAAGGTTCCCAGGCTGTGATCACAGCACCAGCTGCCACCCCACCTACCCATTCAGCTAGAGGTGGAGGTCAGGGAGGTAGAGGTCGCCCTAGAGGGGGAGGCCAGGCCATATACTATGCCTTTCCTGCCCGTACTGAGGCTGTTGGCTCTGATTCTGTCATTACAGGTATTGTTCCGGTCTATCATAGAGATGCATCAGTTCTATTCGATCCAGGATCCACTTATTCCTATGTGTCCTCTTATTTTGCCCCGCATTTGGGCGCATCTCGGGATTCTTTGAGTTCCCCTGTTTATGTTTCTACTCCTCTAGGAGATTCTCTTGTTGTGGACCGCATATATCGGTCGTGTTTGATTGCTCTTAGTGGTTTTGAGACCAGAGCCGATTTATTATTGCTCGGCATGGTAGACTTTAATGTTATCTTGGGCATGGAATGGTTGTCGCCCCATTATGCTATTCTTGATTGTCACGCCAAGACCGTGACGCTGGTTATGCCAGGTTTATCGCGATTAGAGTGGAGGGGTACTTTAGATTACACTCCCAGTAGAGTTATTTCATTTCTTAAAGCTCAGCGAATGGTTGAGAAGGGGTGTGACGCGTACCTGGTTTATGTGAGAGATGTCAATATTGATACCCCTACAGTTGATTCAGTCCCAGTAGTGCAGGATTTCCCTGATGTGTTTCCACCTGATCTTTCGGCTATGCCGCCCGACAGAGATATTGTTTGGCATTATTTTATTGCCGGGCACTCATCCCATCTCTATTCCTCGTTATCGTATGGCTCCTTCTGAGTTGGGGGAGTTGAAGGAAAAGTTACAGGAATTGCTTGATAAGGGCTTTATTTGGCCTAGTGTGTCACCTTGGGGTGCTCCTGTCTTGTTTGTGAAGAAAAATGATGGTTCTATGCGTATGTGTATTGATTATCGCCAGTTGAACAAAGTTACAATGAAGAACTGGTATCCTTTGCTTCGTATTGATGACCTGTTTGATCGGTTACAGGGTGCTCGAGTGTTTTCTAAGATTGACTTGCGTTCAGGTTATCATCAGTTGAAGATTCGAGAGCCAGATATCCCGAAGACGGCTTTCAGGACTCGATATGGTCATTACGAGTTCCTTGTTATGTCTATTGGGCTGACCAATTCCCAGCAGCATTTATGCATTTGATGCACAATGTATTTCGGCCATATCTTGACTCGTTCGTTATTGTCTTTATTGATGACATTCTGGAGTACTCCTGGAGTCGGGAAGATCATGAGCAGTAGCTGAGGACAGTGCTTCAGACGTTGAGAGAAAAGAAATTATATGCGAAGTTCTCGAAATGTGAGTTCTGGTTGGATTCCCTGGCATTCTTGGGTCAGGTAGTATCGAGTGAAGGGATCAAGGTGGATCCGAAGAAAATGGAAGCAGTGTAGAGTTGGCCCAGACCGTCCTCAACTATAGAGATCCTTTGTTTTCTTGGGTTGGCAGGTTATTACCGTCAATTTGTTGAGGGATTCTCATCTATTGCAGCACCTATGACCAGGCTGACCTAGAACGGTATTCCGTTCAGGTGGACGAAAGATTGTGAGGTGAGCTTTCAAAATCTCAAGACAGCTTTGACTACAACCCCAATATTGATATTGCCTACTGGTTTGGGGTCTTATGCAGTCTATTGTGATGCGTCGCGAGTTGGCCTCGACACGGTGTTGATGCAGGATCGTAGGGTGATTGCCTACGCGTCCAGACAGTTGAAGGTGCATGAAAAGAACTATCCTGTCCATGACCTTTAGTTAGTTGCTATTATTCATGCCTTGAAGATTTGGAGGCACTATTTGTACGGTGCCCCTTGTGAGATCTACACTGATCATCGGAGTTTACAGCATCTATTCAAGCAGAAGGATCTTAATTTGCGTCAGAGGAGGTGGTTAGAGCTGCTTAAGGATTATGATATCACTATTGTGTACCACCCGGGGAAGGACAATGTGATGGCCGACGCTTTCAGTCGCCGTGCAGAGAGTTTGGGGAGTTTGGCTTACCTACCAGCAGCAGAGAGGCCCATGGCGATGGATGTTCAGGCCTTAGCCAGCCAGTTTGTGAGATTGGATATTTCGGAGCCCAGTCGGGTGCTAGCTTGTGTGGTTTCTCAGTCTTCCTTGTTTGATCGTATCAGAGAGCATCAATATGATGACCCTCATTTGCTCGTCTTCAAGGACAAGGTTCTGCATGATGATGCCAGAGATGTGACCATTGGTGATGACGGGGTATTGAGGATGCAGGGGCGGATATGCGTGCCCAATGTTAATGGGCTTCGGGAGTTGATTCTAGAGGAGGGCCACAATACGCGGTATTCCACCCATCAGGGTGCCGCAAAGATGTACCGGGATTTAAAGCAGCACTATTGGTGGAGGAGGATGAAGAAAGATATAGTGGGGTTTGTAGCTCGGTGCCTCAATTGTCAGTAGGTGAAATATGAGCATCAGAGACCGGGTGGCTTGGTTCAGCGGATAGAGATTCCGGAGTGGAAGTGGGAGCGGATCACCATGGATTTCGTATTTGGAATCCCACGGAATTTGAGGAAGTTCGATGCTATGTGGGTGATTGTGGATCGGCTGACCATGTCTGCATACTTCATTCCTGTGTGTACTACCTATTCTTCAGAGCGGTTGGCTGATATTTATATCCGAGAGATTGTTCGCCTGCATGGTATTCAAATTTCCATCATTTCAGATAGAGGTACTCATTTTACATCACAGTTCTTGAGGTTATGCTCTGTGCGTGCGTGATGGAGTTTGGAGGTTCTTCAGATCAATTCTTGCCACTTGCGGAGTTTGCCTACAACAACAGTTATAAGTCCAGCATTGAGATGGCACCGTATGAGGCTCTGTATGGTAGGCGGTGTAGATCCCCGGTGGGTTGGTTTGAGCCAGGCGAGGCTAGATTATTGGGCACAGACTTGGTTAAGGCGCTTTGGAGAAGGTTAAGGTGATTCAGGATAGACTTCGCACAACTCAATCCAGACAGAAGAGTTATGCTGACCGGAAGGTTTGCGATTTTTCATTTATGGTAGGAGAGCGGGTCTTGCTTCGGGTTTCGCCTATGAAGGGCGTTATGTGATTTGGAAAGATGGGAAAGTTGAGCCCAAGGTTTATTGGCCCCTTTGAGGTGTTGCGGCGTGTTGGGGGTTGCTTATGAGCTTGCCTTACCTCCCAGCTTGGCAGGAGTTCATCCGATATTTCATGTTTTGATGCTCCGGAGGTATCACGGCGATCCGTCTCACGTGTTGGATTTTAGTTTAGTCCATCTGGACAAGGATCTATCTTATGTTGAGGAGCCAACGGCTATATTGGACAGGCAGGTTCGAAAGCTGAGGTCAAAGAGCATTGCATCAGTAAAGGTTCATTGGCGGGGTCATCCGGTCGAGGAGGCGACTTGGGAGACCGATCAGGATATGCGCAGTCGTTATCCTCATCTTTTCACCACTTCAGGTATGTCTCTATGCTCGTTCGAGGACGAACATATGTTTTAAGAGGAGGAGGATGTAACAACCCGGCCGGTCATTTTGAGAATTAACGCCCCAATCCCTTGTTAACTACTTCCCCCGTGTCTTTTTCTACTATTTTGATTTGCCGGGATGATTCATTTTGAGTTTCAGAGTGTTTTGGGACACTTAGTCCCTAAATGAGAGCCTAAGTCATAAAATTTGGACCGTAGTCAGAACAGTATGTAGACGGCTCCGGAATAGAACTCCGTCAATTCCGTTAGCTCCGTTGGATGATTTTGGGCTTAGCGGTGTGTCCGGATTGTGTTTTTGAGGTCTACAGCTCATTTAGTCTTGAAATGGCGAAAGTTAAATTTTTGGAGTTTCAGGCCGATAGTGGACTTTTTGATATCGGGGTCGGAATCTGATTCCGGAAGTTGAAGTAGGTCCGTAGTGTTGAATATGACTTGTGTGCAAAATTTTGGGTCAATCGGACGTGGTTCGGTCGTGTTCGGCATCGGTTATAGAATTTTGAAATTTCAAGTTCATTAAGTTTGGATTGGAGGGTGATTCATGATTTTAGAGTTGTTTGATGTGATATGAAGGCTCGACTAAGTTTGTATGGTATTTTAGGATTGGTTGGTATGTTTGGTTGAGGTCCCGGGGGCCTCAAGTGTGTTTCGGGTGCTTAACGGATTGGTTTGGGACTTGTGCGTTTTGCTGAAGTTTGCTGCACCTGTTATTTTCGCACCTGCGGATATTGGACCGTAGGTGTGGTGCCGTAGAAGCGGATATGGACCTTGGCAGCTGAGACCGCAGGTCCGGCTGGGTGACCGCAGAAGCGGGCTCGCAGATATGGCGCAGTGCCCGCAAATGCGGCCCCAGCCCAGTTAAGTGGCTTTCGCACCTGCGATGATTTTTCCGCAGATGCGGTCCGATGAGCGCAGAAGCGAAAATCGCTGGGCAGAAAAAGGGATTTCGAGGGTTTGAAATTTCATAACACGAAATTCAAGTTGGAGCTCGGTGGAAGGCGATTTTTCGAGGAATTTTGAAGGCGAGCTATTGGGTAACTAATCCTAACTTAATTTTGATCATATTACATTAATCTATCGTTGTATTCTTCATCTAATTGAGGAATTTGAGGGTGGAAGTTTGAAAAATGGGGGAAAAGTTCCCCAATCAAAAATCTGAGGTTTGAGTGGGAATTAGGCATCTGTTTTGGATGATTTTTGTATAAGTGAACTCGTGAGTGAGTAGGTGATTATAATTTGTGACTTTTACCAGATTCCGAGATGTGGGCCCGGGGAGGATTTTTGGGCGCTTTTCTATTTTCTTACCCTAGCTTTGATTTCATTAACTAAATTAGTTGCTTGTAGCTATATTACGTTATGTAATTGATTTGATTAGATTTGGGCCACTCGGAGTTGGATACTCGTGGCAAGAGCGTGATTTCAGATTGATTTTGAGCTTGGTTCGAGGTAAGTGGCTTGCCTAACCTTGTGTGGGGAAAACTCCCCTTAGGATTTGGTTTTGTTGTTATGTGAATGCAGTGTACATGAGGTGACGAGTGCGTACACGTGCTATTTGTTGTAAAACCCCATTTTTATTAAGTAACTATCCATGTTTTCCTTTAATTGAGCAATACTAGAATATGTAGCCATCCTGTTTAGCTTAGGAAAGCATGCTTACGTGCTTAACTATCTTAACTGCCTACTTGGACTCCGAGCAGCATGTTTAGAGTAAGGATTGCCTGTCTTCTTTGATATGAAATTAATCTAAACTGTAGAATTTCTTGTTGAAACTGTTATTTATATTGATTGAGCTGTATGTTTACATTGGGACTACGGAATGGTATTCCGAGAGATCCTCCTGCACATTTATATTTGGGACTACGGGACGGTATTCCGGGAGTTCCCCTATGCTGGATATATTTACTTTGGGACTACGAAACGGTATTTCGGAGATCCCCCTACACATTTACGTTAGGGACTACTGGACGGTATCCCGGGAGATCCTCTCTCTATGTACTGAGTTGTCATTTTCCTGTGATTTCACATTTGTTGACTGCTAGTATTTATCTTTACTGCGATATTTTTTACTATTTTATCTTATTTTATATATATATATATAAACCAGTAAGGCCCCGACCTGATCTCGTCACTACTCGACTGAGGATAGGCTTGGCACTTACAGGGTGCTGGACATATGAGGACACTTCAGACGATGAATGCAAAGATGACAATGAGAGCTGTTTCATGGCACGAGGTGAAACAAGCGAGGTAAGATCTTATAACTGTGAAAGGTGTAATGAATTGCAGGATATTCTTGACCTTACTTTGAAAGAGTCTCAAATAATGATGAATGAACTAAAGAGACTCAACAAAGAAGTAAAAGACTGGAAACTCAAGCATGAAGTATGTCAAATTAAAAAAGAAGTACTTCAAGAAGAGTTTGAGGAATTGCCAATGCAACTTAATGGCATGCGCAAATCCACCAGTCATAGTTCTGTCAGATCAAACTAGGTGACTTACAAGTCAACTGGAGAAGGACCAGCCAGAACAGAGTCCACTAGTACTAACACTAATGAAAGATCCAAAATTGGATCAGGAGTTACGTGTCACTACTATAACAAAAGTGGACATAAATATTCCTTTTGTCAATTTCGTAAATCAAATGTTTCAGGATGGATTTGGAAACCCAAAAACAATCCTGAGTCGGGTAATACTAACCAACCAGAGCCCAAGCAAGCTTGGGTACCTAAAAGAAAGTAATCATTATATTTTACAGGAACACCACTGGAGGAGTCGCAAAGGAAAATGGTACTTAGATAGTGCGTGTTCCAGTCACATGACAGGTGATAAAAACTTGTTTAAGGAAGTTACAAAAATAGATGGAGGAAGTGTCAAGTTCGATGATGACTCAAAAGGAAAAATAGTCGGTACCGGAACAGTCCCTTTCAATAATAATTGTGATATCACTGAGGTCTATCTTGTTGATGGACTTAACTACAATCTTCTGAGTATAAGTCAGTTATGCGACTCAGGGTATGAAGTAAAGTTCAAGAAAACAGCTTGTGCTATTGAAGATGAGACAGGTAAAATAATCCTCCCAGGTAAAAGGTATGGATATGTCTATATTCTTGATGGTTTTGAAAATATAGATGGTCATATCTGTTTAACATCCATATTTCTTAGTCATGCAAGCATGCATTTGATAGATAAACTTTCCAAGCATGATTTAGTTATTGGTTTGCCTAAACTAAATTTCTCTAGAAATCATATATGTGATGCTTGTCAAATTGGAAAACAAACTAGAAACTCTTTTAAAAACAAGGATAATGTATCTACTTCTAAGCCTTTGCAACTACTTCATATGGACTTATTTGGACCTACTAGAACTACTAGCATAGGAAGGAAACGATATGCTTTTGTCATTGTTGATGATTACTCACGTTTTACTTGGGTGATTTTCTTATCTCATAAAGATGAAAATTTTTGAGATTTTCTGTAAGAAGGTTGAAAGAGAAAAGGGGTATCTGATTACAACAATCCAAAGTGATCATGTAGGAGAATTTGAAAGCAGAGCATTTGAAGATTTCTATAATGATCAAGGATACACTCACAACTTCTCTGCACCAAGATCACCCCAACAGAATGGAGTCGTTGAGTAGAAAAATAGGACCTTTCAAGATATGGCAAGAACTATGATACTAGAATATTCATTGCCAAATCACTTCTGAGCAGAAGGAGTAAGTACTGCATGTCACATTCCCAATCGATGTCTCATAAGGCCCATTTTGAAGAAAACACCTTATGAATTGTGGAAAGGTAAACGACCAAATATTAGTTACTTTCATCCATTTGGAAGCAAGTGTTTCATTCATAATAATGGTAAGGACAATCTTGGAAAATTCTATCCAAGAAGTGACGAAGGTATTTTTCTAGGTTATTCATTAAATAGTAGGTCTTTTAGAGTCTATAATAAACGCACACTGAGTGTGGAAGAATCAGTTCATGTTATATTTGATGAGAATAACACTTCGGCCGAGAAAGGTTATTATTGCAGGTGATGAAGATCAAGCTCAAGAAATTCAGGAGACAAGCAAATCTCAAGAGTCGACTAATAAATCTAATGGTGTGATAGAGTCTACTAATGAAATCAGAAACAGTCAACCAGAATCTCCGAAGGAGTCAACTACTCATATAGTTCGTCCAAATGAATGGAGAAGTGAACCTGAATATCCTCAAAAATTCATCATAGGAGATCCAAGCGAAGGAATGAAAACTAGGGGAGCTCTCAAGAAGAAAGCAAACATAGCACTGATTTCTCAGATTGAGCCAAAGAAAATAGAGGAAGCTCTTAAAGACTCAAGCTAGTTGCAAGCAATGCAGGAAGAGCTAGACCAATTTGAAAAAAATCAAGTATGGAAACTGATGCCCAAACCTGAAAATGCTCCC
The DNA here is from genome assembly GCF_001879085.1 of Nicotiana attenuata. NCBI lineage: Eukaryota > Viridiplantae > Streptophyta > Magnoliopsida > Solanales > Solanaceae > Nicotiana > Nicotiana attenuata. The sequence goes on from NW_017670800.1 coordinate 221,588, forward strand.
GTAATTGGAACAAAATGGGTCTTCAGAAATAAGCTGAATGAGGATGGAAAAGTTGTGAGGAACAAATCCAGATTAGAAAGGATACTCACAACAAGAAAGAGTCGACTATGATGAAACCTTTTCCCCAGTAGCTCGACTGGAATCTATACGAATTATTCTTGCATATGCATCCTTTAAAAGATTCCGGCTATTCCAGAAGGATGTTAAAAGTGCCTTTTGAATGATTTCATTGAAGAGGAAGTATACGTGAAACAACCTCCTAGATTTGTAGATTCAAAGTCTCCTTACCATGTGTATAAACTGACCAATGCGTTGTACGGACTGAAACAAGCTCCATGGGCATGGTACGAAAGACTCAGCTCATTTCTTATTGATCACGGGTTTACAAGAGGTAAAATAGACACTACCCTATTTATTAAAAGATAATCGGAAGGTAATCTCATTATTCAAATTTACGTTGATGATATTATATTTGGTAGTGCTAATCCTCTTCCGTGCAAGGAATTTTCAAATCTTATGCAAAGTGAGTTCGATTCGAAATGAGTATGATGGGAGAGCTAACGTTCTTTATTGGACTTCAAATTCAACAATCTGAAGAAGGAATGTTCATATGTCAGACAAAATACACAAAGGAGTTGATTAAAAAATTTGGCATGAGCAATGCTAAAGCTATTGGTACACCGATGAGTCCTTCGACAAGTCTCGACAAAGATGAACAAGGAATTCCTGTTAATGAAACTAAGTATCGTGGAATGATTGGCTCACTCCTTTATCTAACTGCTAGTCGACCGAATATTATGTTTAGTGTCTATAGATGTGCTAGGTTTCAGTCAGCTCTAAGGATTCACATTTGAATGCAGTAAAGAGAATCATTCGATATCTCATTGGAAATGTCTCTTACGGATTATGGTATCCACGATCTAACAGTTTTAAATTAGAAGGTTTTTCAGATGCTGATCTTGCAGGTGACAAGGAAGACCGAAAAAGCACCAGTGGAACATGCCAATTACTTGGAAAGGCACTGATATCTGGGAACAGTAACAAGCAAGGATCAGTCGCATTATCCAGAACTGAGGCTTGGACAATGTTGTGCACAATTACTTTGGATGTCTCATCAATTGGGTGACTATGAATTATTCTTTAAACCTATTCCAATTTTCTGTGATAACTCTAGTGCTATATGTCTCTCTAAAAATCATGTGCATCATTCTAGGGCAAAGCATATAGATATCAAGTATCATTTTATTAGAGATCATGTTCTTAAGGGAAATATAGAATTAAATTTTGTTGGAACTACTGATCAATTAGCGGATATCTTTACTAAGCCATTACTAGAGGACAAATTTTGCTTTTTAAGAGAATTACTTGGTATTTTTTGCACTAATCATTAATATTAGGACCTATGTGTTACTATTACTTTTTGTATGCCTAGCGTTCAAACTTTGTTGTTTTCTGATCATTAATTGCGCCTCCGAATTTCATCTTTTTTTCTCTCTTTTCACATTAGTTACAGAGTTCAAAGTAGGAAAACCAATCATCACGTCTGTTCAACTGACACCCCTTCCTTTTCTGTACTCTACCGTCAGAAAACCTTCTTTTAATACCTGAAAACCCTTCTAAGTCTACATCGTCCCCATCGCCTGGAAACCCTCTCCAAAACTTTCTCTCACCAAAAGCTCTTCCATGGACAAACACTCAAGAAATCCTTCTGCTTCTACCACGAAGAGTACTTACTCCAGAACAAAACCCCCATCTCAACCTCCAGAACAAGTAGACCTAGGGTCCGACCATTCGGAAGGTTTTTCCTCCTCTCAGGCAGACCTCTAAAATCATTCTCATACTTTAGGAGAAAAAGCCCTGGAAAAAGGACTATGGAAGAACCCCCTGAATCCTTTACTCCTATGAAGCCGAAAATAGATCTTTCTAATTCTTTAGAGTCTGACCTAAATTTTTGGGATTCTCCAAATAGGGATTTTTTCATCGCTTTGAAAGACAAGCCAATTGCTCATGGGAGGGTAGTCGACCTTGATGATATGGAAGCCCGAAATTGTAAGGTAAAAGATCTGTTTGTTGATCAGGGCTGATCTAAATTCTTTTCTATTCCTCCTCATAAAGTTTCTGGACCCCTACTGAAAATGTTTTACGCAAATCTTCGTTTTAGTAAGTCTGATAAGTTGGAATCCTTAGTGTTAGGGAAGCGCATTGTTCTTGATTGTGCCATGTTTGATTCAATTTTCCAGTGTAAGTGTTCTGGTTTTCCCATACTTTTGAAAAATTCCTGGCCTGATGACTTTGAAATTACTTTTGATCAAGCAAAATGGTGCATTGCTGAGTGTCCATCTGATTCTCTCCCAAACCAGTTAGGTCCTAGTGATGTTAGCTTTGAAACTCGTGTTCTAGCCCACATTATTGCAACTACTCTGCTTCCTCGTACTAGCTCTTTCTCCACCCTCTCTCAAAGAGATACTTTTCTTGTCTATTGCCTTGTGACAAAACTCAAGATCAAACTGTCCTCCTGGGTCATCAATTTTATGATTGAGAGTGCTGATGATCCCACCAGTCTGCCTTATGGCATGGCCATCACTCACATTCTAGAGGCACACATTCTCTCCATCTCTGAATATCCCTTCATCTCTATTTCAAAATCTTACAATTCCAGAGCGTTTGCAAGTATGGGGTATACGTGTGTGAAGGGCTCACGGGTTAAGAAACAAGAAGGTGAGGTCAAACATACTCAACCTGGTCCAAAACCCAAACCCTCTGTTTCCCATCTTTGTCCTAGTGTCCCTGACCTTGCTGAGAAACTAGTTGCCATTGACAATCAGCTTTCCGCCACCAAAGATCTCATTACTGCTACTCAGTCTACTGTTAGAGATGTTGATGCTATCTCAAAAGAGACATTATCTGATGTTTCAAAGATAAGAGTTGCGATTCTTAGAATTAGAGAAAACGCAGTCACAGTATTAAGGGAGGTACACGACAGGCTTGATAGAGTGACTGTCTCAGCCAATGCCAGCTTTGATCAACTAAATGAGGCGATTTGCAATACTCTTACTTATTCCTTGCGTCGTTAATGTGGGAGTTTAAGACAATATTTTTTTGTCGTGCTGTTTTGGACTAGATAACCAGTCGTTGGATGATATTTTCTTTTTTGCTTTTTTTATGTTGTTTAGACAATAGGTTTTGTTTTGCTATAACTCTGCTAGCATATCATGCTATAAATCGTATTTTAGTATATAGTGTGTTGTTATCTTATCTCCTCTTTGTTGATGCCAAAAAGGGGGAGAAAGGAAGACATGTATATTCGTGCAGATAGTGCAACTACATTCATTACAGGGGAAGTCGACTATAGATACTATAGGAGAAGCTGACTAAAAGAAGTCTCAACTGCATCTCTTGAGGGGGAGTCATAGATCATGTAGAAGCAGTCAACTAAAGGAAGCACCTATTAAGGGGGAGCCAACTGCACTCACTGAGGGGGAATAAAATACAGGAAAGTCAACTGATGTTTACATGTTTACATATATTATTTTGTCATCACCAAAAAGGGAGAGATTGTTAGGTTTAAATGATAAAAAATAATATAACTTTTTTTGGTATAGGAACTCAAGGAAAGCATCCAAGATTGAAAAAATCAAAAGGAAGGAATCAATAAACAAACTAGAGATCCGGCAAGGGAATCAATCAGATATTGATTGAAGTGGAAAAGAAGCATCGAAGATCTTGCAAGATGATCAATCAAGCTGCTATCTTTGGAAGGACCAAAAATCAAGGAGTAAACCCGACGTTATCAAAATCTGTAGAAGAAAAGTTATTAATCTCCTCTCATCAAGGAAGAGCAACGGCAAATAACCTTATTCTTGGAAAGAATCAATTTCTCTCCAAGGATCAAATCTCTTGGGTTGTCAAATCTATTCAGCAATCGACCTCCTAAAAAGTATTTATACACATCCTTAAGCCTTAAAAACATACTTTGATCGAACCAAATACCTCTTTTTGTTCTACTCAAACAAACATTGTAGCTCTACTAGATCTGTTGTGTAACAAGTTAGAGAAGAAAGAGAGAAAACTACTGGTGAGGCATTGTATCAAAAAGAAATGAGTGATATAGGAATTGAGCCATTGGTGTAAACCACACCATTCACGTTGTAGTCGAGAAACTCATCACTGAAAGAGAACTCCCTTGCAACCCAAGGGGACTGGACTAGGTTTCACATTGAATCCGAACCTGTTTAAAAATTCCGGTGTCTTTAATTCCTGCACTTTATTTTTACCTTTTAAATTTTACTCTTACTGTTATCACGTTATATATCTAGTCGACTAATTAGAGAACTAGTCAACTTGTAGTGATTAAAATATATAAAAATAAACAATTCAGCCCCCCCCTCCCTACCCCCCCCCCCTACCCCCCCCCCCCCCAATTGTACTTTCATAAATCACATGAGTGAAAAGCTATTAAGCAAATTGGGACTCAAGAATAAAGTCTATAGAAGATTAAATATTTAAAAATATAAATTTAAATCATATGAAAAGAAACATATTCAATATATATTGTGGTTTGCTTCTCATAATCGCTAGAATATGAGTAGTGGAAATAATTTAGTTTCAATAGAAGTAGTATAATAGGTTTGAGAATTAGGATTTTAAGTTCAATTACTTGTTGGTTTGTAACCGTTTTCATAAAAATTCTTTTTAATGCTTTATTATTTTTAAACTTAATATATAAATATATTTATTCCATGTAAATTTATTCGGTACGGTTCGTTATTTTTTCGGTTTATTTTCATAAAAGAAAAACCCTATCGCATAAAGGGTCGCCATCAGCCGCCTCCAGTAGTTAGGACTCCTTTGTAGCTATCATATAGTAGTTGGTTCCATCCAGAATACTATTACTGTGTTGTATTATAAATATTATTGTATCATTGTATTTGGAAGCGGATGAAGAGCTCCACTTATTATCCCCTCTAACATCCATCTAATAATATCTCACTATTGTACCAAACGGCTCCTTAAGGTTTTGGTTTTCTTTTTTTAATTAAAGCGCCAAATAAACATGGTGCTATTTCAGCTACAGTTTGTAATATTCCTTGTCATTTCCCCCTATTGTATAACAGTTCCAAACGTACAACAGGCTCGTGTTAAGGTTTTGGTTAGGTACCCAGATTTTCACATCTGTAGATATCGTCCAACAGGTATATATAGTAGATCCAAATTTTATAATCTTCCCTCATTAGACTTCAAGTATACTCATTTTCTAATTATTTTCTGACGCTTCCTAATCTCTAGCTAATCCCATTAATCGTTGTAGGGTCGGACACAGTTGTTCCAGGGAAATAATTTCCTATTCAAATTAAGATTGTCCAGTTGTATGTCCACAATTAGACACTAAATCAATTTTGAGATCAAGATTATTAAGCTTCGTTATTCTTGTGGCTTGTAATTAAAGCAAGATAATCTTTGTGAGATACTTGATAAAATCCTTTTTAAGTGCCTTTTTGAAAAGATAGAATGTTGGTTATAAACATAAAGAATTGTAAGGAGTAGAACCGCGCGACATGGATATTGTTCTCAGTCATCCATATAGAAAAACTATATATAGTTATTTCATCGGAATAGTTCATTAGTCTTTAATATATTATGCTAATCAAGATATATAGTTAATATATGCTAGAGACTTATAATATGGTAATGCTTAGTGCTTTTGTTAATACTTTTTTCCTTTTTTGTTGCTCATAAAGTACTGATAACCACATAGCTTCGACACTTTTATGGACCCGAGTACACTTGTAAAATATGTTTGATATTAATTATTGGCCCAGTCACATAAAATATAAAGAAAGAAATCTGATCTGTATAGTATATTTACTCTATGCGTAGGCATCGACTAATTAACAAAATTTATTCACGTGATAATCTTCTGATAATGGAAGTTAATTGAAAATTGCAGAAAATTGTAGAATAGGATAAAAAGATTAAAAGAAATCTCTTGCTATTGTAAAGGGGCAAATTGACATGGATTGATTTCACTTTTATCTGAAAATTCTTTTTAACATGGCAAAATACATAAGTTACTACCTGAATTATGCACCAAATCCTTATGATATACTTTCTGACAGCGAAAATCATATTACACATTCAATCTTTTAAAACTGTAATTAAGCCACATCACTTTTGACAGCTAGCATGCGCGTGTTATACACATAAAAGAGGCGAGTGAATGTAAAACTTTTGCGTTTAAATCATATGTTCAGGCTCTTTTGCTTTAATTTTTTTTGAGTTAATTCTTTTTTTTTTCTATATTTAGTTATTTCATCTTTAAATAATTTGGTCCCATTTCCGCAACCCACCACCCCACCCGTTTTCCTCTTCCCTTGGACATCCACCTAGTCTTCTCCAGTGATTAAACTCTAAACACAAAAATAATCTTAGAGCTAGATCCAAGTTGAAAATTATTAGTCATTTCCTTAAAGTTCTAACGTTTTCAGATTTGCTAATGAACTCAATGACTGGTTTCTCCATTTGTTTCCGGATCTGCTAACTCTTTCTTTGACTCCAAAGATCTATTTTATTTTATTTTATTGAGTGGCAGTGAAGAAGGGGGCTATAGTTATTATATTAGCTAGTGTTTTGATGGGAGTATTTGAAAAGAGGTGACTTTTGTTTTAAAAGGTACCTATTGGCAAAGGTTGAGTCTGTTAGTCCTAACAGACACCTAAAGGGTTTGAAAAGAGGTGACTTTTGGTATTAAAAGGTGCCTATTGGCAAAGGTTGAGTCTGTTAGTCCTAACAGACACCTAAAGGGTTTGAAAAGAGGTGACTTTTGGTATTTAAAGGTGCCTATTGGCAAAGGTTGAGTCTGTTAGTCCTAACAGACACCTACATGGTTTATAAATACCCTTTTCTTCTCCAAAACAAAAATCATCAGAAAAGCAACAAAGTATCTTCTTCTTTTCTGCTATCTTCAATTCACCAAATTTGTTCAAGTGGGAATTCGAGTTAATTGCTGGTGCTCGAATTTCAGAGGCTTTGTAAATCCTGGAGGAATTCTGCCATAATCCCTGCAGCAACGAAATTGGGAGGTTTAAATTCCATAAGGATAGTGACTACACTACCAACGCCTAATTATTTCGTCCCTATATTCTGTTATATTTTCTAACAATCTTATGGAATTTAACAACATTGCAATGGAGGCTTCTGGTAGTGATTCTGGTTTCAACAAGATGTTCGAAGTGTTCAAACTGGATCGATTTGATGGCTCAAATTCACCCGCTGGAAAGACAAATTGCTGTTCTTTCTCACGGAGTTGGGAATAGCATATCTGTTGAGTTCTGATCTTACTGCAATGCCAGAACCTACTGCTGAAGACTCTGACAAAATTAAGGCGGCACGCAAATAATGTGAAGATGATGAGGTGCGCTGTAGAGGTTTTATTTTAAACTCACTTTCTGATCGTTTATATGATTTGTTCCGTCCTCACAAATCACCACAAGAAATCTGGAAAGCCTTGGAACAGAAATATACTGCTGTGAAGCAAGGAACGGACAGATTCCTTGGAATGAAATTTTTTGAATTTCAAATGATAGATGGGAAATCTGTCATGGAACAGGTTGATGAGTTGCTGGTTTTGATATCTAGACTCAAAGATTTTAAAGTCGATGTTTCTGAATCTCTTCAAGTGGCTGCTATACTTGCAAAATTACCAGCCACTTAGAATGACTATAGGAAGAAATTATTACATTCTTCCGAAGACTTTAATGTGGACCAGTTGACAAAGCATATTCGGATTGAAGAAGAGTCACGAAAACGTGAAAATAAATATGCTGCGGAAACTAGTTCAAAGGTGAATTATGTTGAGTCTAGTAAGGCAAACAACTCAGGAAAATCTGGAAACAAGGCTGGAAAGAAGAGAAAGTTTGAGGCTGCTCCAAAGGAAAATTCTTCTAACATTAAGAAAGGTCCATGTTATACTTGCGGAAAAATGGGTCATTTTAAGAGAGATTGCAGGTTTCGTAAGAGACAGAAAAATGAAGAAAATGCTGGACAGAAGAGGGTAAATAATGTTGAACAACAACAAGCTTCTTCTTCGGATATTGTTGCTATGATTTCTGCTTTTACCAACTTGAATCTGAGTATGGTAACTGAATGCAACATGGCAGCAACTATGAAATCTGCAGATTGGTGGTATGATTCCGGTGCTACAGTTCATGTATGCAATGACAAGAGTTTCTTCAAACATTATGAAGTTGCAACAAGTGATGAAAAGGTTTTAATGGGAAATCATGACACCGCCAAGGTCTTTGGAAAAGGAACAGTTGAACTACAATTCACTTCGGGAAAGAAGTTGATTTTAATTAATGTTCATCATGTACCTGATGTTAGGAAGAATTTAATTTCTGCAAGTTTATTAAGTAAGAAAGGCCTCAAAACTGTTATAGAGGCAGAAAAGATTATTTTCTCTAAGAATGGTGTATTTGTAGGACAAGGCTACTCTTGTGAGGGCATGTTCAAATTAAGTATTAATAAAGTTGAAGTTTCTGCTTATATGATTGAGTCATCTATTAATTTATGGCATGCTAGACTTTCACATGTTAATTTTCGATATGTTAAGTTTATGTCTAAAAATAAATTAATTCCTGCTGTTGAGAATAATGATAAAAAATGTGAAATTTGCATACAAGCTAAGATGACTAAGAAATCTTTTCCAAAGAATGAAAGAACAAGTAATCTACTTGAACTTGTGCATTCCGATATATGTGAATTGAATGGTCATTTAACTAGAGGTGGAAATAGATACTTTATTACTTTTATAGATGATCATTCTAGATATACACATGTTTACTTAATGAAAACAAAAGATCAAGCATTTGATATGTTTAAGAGTTACAAAGCATTAGTTGAAAATCAATTGGAAAAGAAGATTAAAATCCTACGTAGTGATCGAGGAGGCGAATATCTTTCCAATGAATTTTCTGTATTTTGTGAAGAAAATGGTTTGATTCACCAAGTTAGTGCACCGTATACCCCACAACAAAATGGTCTTGCTGAAAGAAAAAATAGAACGTTGGTAGATATGGTTAATGCCATGCTTTTACATGCAAAGTTACCAACGAATTTGTGGGGGGAAGCTTTGTTAACGGCTTGTTTTGTGCATAATAGAGTTCCTTCAAAGAAATTTAAGGTTTCACCATATGAATTATGGAAAGGAAGAAAGCCTAACCTAAATTTCTTAAGGGTATGGGGCTGTTTAGCCTATTATAGAATTCCAGATCCTAAAAGGACTAAGTTAGGACCTAGAGGAATTAAAAGCATATTTGTAGGATATGCTGAGAACTCAAAGGCATACAGATTATTGGACATTGAGTCTAAGTATATTGTGGAATCTAAAGATGTTGAGTTCTTGGAAACAAAGTTCATTGGTGACTCTAATAATTCACATGAGGACACAGAAATTACTAAACAAGATGGTAATGCAACAAGCATTGGTGATAATGCAGTAACTCAAGAAAATTGTGCAGAACCTAGTTCTTCTTCTAACAATAAAAGAAAGGCAATTGAATCTCCTGTAGAACCAAGAAAAAGTCAAAGAGTTAGAAAAGAAAAAAATATAGGTTCTGATTTTATTTCTTCTCAAGCACTAGTCTTTTTGGTAGAAGGAAGTAGAGATGAAGTATTAAATAAAATACCCATTATTTTAAATTTAGAAGAGGATCCTAAAACCTATAGTGAGGCTATGGCTTCGCGGGATTCTTCTTTCTGGAAAGAAGCTGTAAATGATGAAATGGATTCTCTTTTATCAAATGGTACATGGGTATTGGCAGATTTACCTTCTAATACTAAACCTATTGGGTGTAAATGGGTTTTTAGAAGAAAATACAATACTGATGGTTCTCTACAAACATTTAAAGCTAGACTAGTAGCCAAGGGATTTAGACAAAAGGCAGGAGTAGATTATTTTGACACATATGCTCCTGTGGCCAGGATTACCTCAATAAGAGTATTATTTGCTTTGGCATCAATATATAATCTAAATGTCCATCAAATGGATGTTAAGACGGCATTCTTAAATGGTGATCTTGATGAAGAAGTTTATATGGAGCAACCCGAAGGGTTTGTGCTTCCTGGAAATAAGAAGAAAGTTTGTAAATTAGTTAAGTCCTTGTATAGATTAAAACAAGCTCCAAAACAATGGCATGAAAAATTTGATAGTGTTATATTATCAAATGGTTTTAAACATAACGGAGCAGATAAATGCATTTATTCCAAATTCACAAAGGACTATGGAGTGATAGTATGTCTTTATGTTGATGGCATGCTAATCATAGGAACTAACATGCAAGGCATAAATGAAACTAAGAAGTATTTAACTTCTCAATTTAAAATGAAAGATTTGGGAGAAGTTGATACTATCTTAGGTGTTAAAGTTAAAAGACATAGTGGGGGTTTTGCCTTATGTCAGTCTCATTATATTGACAAGGTTCTTTCCAAATTTAATCATTTGGGTATTAAATAATTTAATACTCCGTTTGATGCTTCTAGCAAGATGGTTGAGAACCCCGGAAGATCTGTTAGTCAATTAGACTATGCTAGTGCAATTGGTAGTTTAATGTATATTATGCATTGTACTATGCCAGATATTGCCTTTGCGGTTTGTAAATTGTCAAGGTATACTCACAATCCAAGTGGTGATCACTGGAAAGGTATAGTGAGGGTACTTGGTTATCTGAAAAAGACAAAAACGTTTGCCTTGTATTATAACAGATTCCTTCAGTGTTAGAAGGATATTGTGATGCTAGTTGGATAACTAGTGTTGGTGATAACAAGTCAACGTCTGGGTGGATATTCACTTTAGGTGGAGGAGCAATTTCATGGGCTTCTAAGAAACAGACGTGTATTACTCATTCCACAATGGAATCTGAGTTTATTGCTTTAGCAGCTGCAGGAAGAGAAGCAGAATGGCTGAGAAATCTGTTGTTAGATATAAAGTTGTTGCCACAACCAATGCTAGCTGTTCTCTTGCACTGTGATAGTGAAGCAACTATGTCTAAGGCATTTAGCAAAATATACAATGGAAAATCTAGACATATTACTTTAAGACATGAGTACATAAGACAATTAATTTCGGATGGAATTATTACTGTTGTGTACATCAAGTCTAAAGACAACCTTGCTGACCCATTCACTAAAGGACTCGCGAGGGATATGATAATAAGCACAACAAGTGCTATGGGTCTAAGGTAATTTAAATTTGTCACTAGTAACGGGAACCTTACCTTTCTTATTGTTCAACAATATTAAAGGTTTAAAAGGTAATAACAAGTTATAGTTGTGGCGGATAGTAGGTACCGGAAATTAGTACCTAGAAAAGGAGGAAAAGTATAAAAAAATACTCTTAGTGAAGAAGCAGAGTTCGGTTTAGGAACTAAAGAAGTCCGTGTTAAGGATTTGGTTAAATCTTCACCTATGTAAACACAAGAAGTGGTGCCGCTTCGATCAAAGTTTGGGATACAAAACTTGATAAGTGTTTATGAATTCAGGAAGTAGCACAAGGCCATAATTGGGTACTAAAACTCACGGTGAACAAATTGTGAAGTTGGTACGATTTATGTGTATAAAGCTTTTCCGTCTTGTCAAATAAGAATTGTGGTTTAATAAAACTTAATCTAACCATCAATTTCGACAAGGTCTTGAATAGTTTATACAAGTAGTAGGTTTTAATCGAAAGATACCTACTATACGCATGAATCTTATAAACAAAATCAATCACTAACTAAGTGGGGGATTATTATATTAGCTAGTGTTTTGATGGGAGTATTTGAAAAGAGGTGACTTTTGTTTTAAAAGGTACCTATTGGCAAAGGTTGAGTCTGTTAGTCCTAACAGACACCTAAAGGGTTTGAAAAGAGGTGACTTTTGGTATTAAAAGGTGCCTATTGGCAAAGGTTGAGTCTGTTAGTCCTAACAGACACCTAAAGGGTTTGAAAAGAGGTGACTTTTGGTATTTAAAGGTGCCTATTGGCAAAGGTTGAGTCTGTTAGTCCTAACAGACACCTACATGGTTTATAAATACCCTTTTCTTCTCCAAAACAAAAATCATCAGAAAAGCAACAAAGTATCTTCTTCTTTCTGCTATCTTCAATTCACCAAATTTGTTCAAGTGGAAATTCGAGTTAATTGCTGGTGCTCGAATTTCAAAGGCTTTGTAAAATCCTGGAGGAGTTCTGCCATAATCCCTGCAGCTACAAAATTGGGAGGCTTAAATTCCTTAAGAACAGTGACAACACTATCAAAGCCTAATTATTTCGTCCCTATATTCTGTTATATTTTCTAACAATAGTGTTTGTGGGTTTTTGCTCTAAAAATTAATGATAGTAGTGATGACTGTTATGACAGTGGTGGTGATAAGGTGTGGGCAATGGTGATTTTAATAGANAACGAGAAAGGGATTTTATGAATTGCACGGGATTAGAATACCCCCCATAAGATGAATCGCGTTCGGACGCTATGAAATACGGTTATTGAAGTATAGTATCGTCCCTAGGTGGATCAGGCAAATAACTTCAGATGTTCCCCGATGCAACGTGAGTCCGAACGACATGTATTATAAAATAGGTTTCAAGTGATCAATGATAGGTTATAGATCAACATTAAGGTGAATCAACAATAGATGGGTACAAGTTCCAAAGTACGAGATGGGATTGTTTTTTTATTCTTAAGATGAATAGTAATGAGGAAGCACTAAAGGACTTAGAATTATACATATAGGATAAGCAACGAGAGAGTAACCTGGAGTTGGGTGGCAGACCTCGATAATAATAAACCGAAGTAAGAGTTAGGATATAGTATGACCTATCTATATGTAGTAAAGCCATAAGCACAGATAACGGAGGCTACGAAACAAGATATAGCAAAAGTCATAAGTTCGACAAAGTACCGAGCAAAGAACTTTAGTACACCTATAGATGCCCAGAGGGAAAGCTCGTCATAGTTCTGTATATGTTAACAAAGTGAGGCCTAGAGATTGACTAAAAGATGGAGGAAAGAGAAGACTAGGCGCCCATACAAGGACACAATCGTACATATTGCATGATATAAGGTAGCAACAGTTACGAGAATGGAAGAATTCCGACCACAAGTCATGGCGTGAGAAAGAGGCCTAAAGGGGGGAATGCCCCGGCGTTTGGATTTATTCACAACAACAGTTTCCTAGATGTCAAGGAGAATATTAAAGTATTCTTAAGGGCTACAGGTTATGAGACTGATAAATGCATCAGTCAACACTCGAGGACGAATGTTCCAAAGGGGGGGATGATGTTACATCCCATGTTTCGTATGTGAGAATACGTCGTAAGCCAATTTATGTAAGCTCAGAAATGGAATCATCTTTGAAAAGTTTACAAAGTTAGTTAATCATGTTACCATGGAGGTTACAAATATTTAAGATCATGAATACCAAGTACCAAGAGGGTTTGAAGGCTTAGATGCTAAATGAATTGAAGAAAATAAGTTTCGTCGAAAGTCGACAAGTTGGGAATGTTGTAACATGTACTTTTGGGGCGAGAATAGGGTGTTCAACATTATAAGGAGATTATATTATGAGTTATTTTACACGTATGATAGTTGGTGTTATGTTTTGAAGTCAACCGAGTTGTGGAACAAAAGTTGGAAAAGGTCATCACAAGTTCCATTCATAAATGTGCTGAAAATTAGGTCAAATGTAACTGAGCTTTCCTCCGAATATACTTGGAATTAGGGGATGATATACCTACCAAATTGAAGATCTATGAGTCTAGTTTCTAAATCATTAAACCTTTTGTCGATACAAAGTCGGAGTAGAGAGATACTCGTATTTTTGTGAGACCGCGCAGGCTGGTAGGTGACAAGTAGGTGCATCACCTACTTGCTAAAAGGAGAGGCCTCAATTAAGTCGGCCAAGAGGGTACTTTTAAGGGATAATTAACTCATTTGTTTCACTCATATTTCATACCATTAAAACCAGAGTGAACCCCTGCAACTCCTCCCCAAAAATCCCACACAAACCCTAGGTTATTTCGGATGTTACGATGTGATTCTAGTGCCGAAAACCCCGGACAGCTTGCTAGTTTCTCTTTCTCCTTCATGTAGCTGCGTTGGGGGAATGATTTTTGATGGAGAAGGACTAGGTTTCGTGGTTCTACTCAGTCCAATGTAAGTTTATGCTTCTCCTTCCATTATCTATGCTTGTACGAGTTGTAACTCGACCGTAAAGACTAGACCTAGCGAGTTTCGAATGAGTAGTATGTTGTTTGTTGTTGCATCACTGTTGGCTGGTTGTGAACTTATTTTTAAGTTGAATTGATGGCTGGTTTTTAGGATAAGAGGCTTAATTATGTACTGTTGGTTGTGTTGCTCAATTTGAAAGAAAAGACAAATCGAAACATGTTTTAGTAAACCGAAGAATCACTTATGAGTTGTTGAACTTGTGAGACTGTTTTGTGGGCTGTTTCGTGTTGCTGTTGGGTTATCTATTTTGCTAATGTTTTTATGGAGTTTGGGAGGAGAAAGATTATGGAGAAACACCACATAATGGCAGGGTGGTTAGCTGGTCGTTCGTCGTTACATTTTTTTAGGTTGTTGGACACTATTTTGGTTGTCGTTTTATGTATGAAGTGATTAGGTTGTGTAGGCTGTTTTGTGGTATGTTGTGATGGAGATAAGGTTGGAATATGATTCATACATGTTGTTATTGTTGTGTTCTTGCTGTTATTGGTATATAGTATTGGAGGATGGCCTTGTTATAGGGGAGATGCTGCCAAAATTTACGTAAACAAGCTACTAGTTTAAGTTGCGGACTTAGCCTTTACTCAACACTTATTTTGAATCTCCTCATGCTGTGGTAGATTAAATTGAGTTGTTTGAAGAATTGCTTGGAAGGCATTAAGGACTCAACGGAGTTAAGGTATGTTAAGGCACTTCCTTCTTTCTTTTGGCATGATCTAAAGTGAAATGAATATGCTATTTCATAACGGATCTACTCCTAGAAACTAAGGTTGTCCATGTTGTTCTTTCCGTTCCTTGAATCCTACTGAGGTTCATATTGAGGGTATAGATGTCCATAATGTTCTTACGTCACTCCGAAAGGTTTAGAACATGATTCCATGAGTCTAGCATGCATTATATATAGTGTCTATTTTACTCTACCGAGCCGCGCTATAGTCAGCCGGGTATGGCACCTATTGTGCAACCACTGATCAGTTGGGTTTACCGAGCTCCACGTGGCCGGGTACGATTCTACCGAGCCTTATGATGGCCGGGTACGTTTTTACCGAGTCCTCTTTGAGGCCGGGTATGATATGATGATGATGATGCCCACAGAGGCGTATATTTTTAAAAGCTTATGTATATATATGTATTATGCATTTCATGTCAGTAGCCCCCAGAGGCACTCAGATGTTACAGGTTGTATCTCCTCTATCTCTCTTTACATTACTGTTCTTGTTTATGCTTTCCTGCCTTACATACTCAGTACTTTATTCGTACTGACGTCCCTTTTGCCTGGGGACGCTGCGTTTCATGCCCGCAGGTCCCAGTTGATAGGTTGACAGTCCTCCAAGTAGGCTATCAGCTCAGCGGAAGTGTTGGTGCACTCCACTTGCTTCGGAGTTGCCTATTTGGTCAGTATGCTTTGGATAAGTATTGATTGGTAAGGCGGGGCCCTGTCCCGACCTTTATGATTTTATGTACTCTTAGAGGCTTGTAGACAGATGTCAGGTGTATGGATACTTGTATGGCCTTGTCGGCCTATGTTTTGAGTTTATAAATGGTCATGTCGACCTTATAGGCCCGTATGTCACATATATAAGTTTGTATATCATGTTGGGTCATCATATGTTGAGTATTCCCTTATGTTTTATTCTTGTTATCTCATGACGGGTTTTCTAGCTCATCTACCCATTATAGTATGATAAGAAAGATATGTTACGTTGGTACTCGGTTGAGTAAGGCACCGGGTGCCCGTCGCGGCCCTTCTGTTTGGGTCGTGACAAATTTTTAACTGTTCTATTTTGCAGGAACCATCAAAAGGAAAAGAAAAGCAATCTCAAGCTATCTAAAGGTGTGATTGTTAAATCAATGGACCTATACAAGGAACCAAAAGGCTGCTGATCTACTCGGCCTCAATCAAGGCAATCAGTTTTCCAATAAAGGAAATTAGTTTTCCAATCAAGGAGTTATTGCCATATTCAGCCTCCTTAATTAAAGCTCAGTCAAGGGATTGACTGTCTCGTAAATGAAAAGCTCTGACAAAGGAAAGTCACGATCGAATCTGGTCTTTCCCAAAGGGCATAATTCGAAGAGGCACCCCTTCGGTCAAGTCCTTTCAAAGATCTCGTGCCTCTACTTTTAGTCAAGGACTCTGGCTATTTTCCTCATGTATAAGAAGGTTGCTTGGTTCAATAGGAAGACTTGCGCAACTACATACATTGCCTTCTAAGTCTCCCTAGTTCTTAGCCTAAACACTGTAATCTAAAGTTTATCAGTGTCTCAAAAGATAGGAAGAAGTTAGATCACAAAAGAGAGTTGTGTCTTTATCAAGATTCACTGATTATTGTACTTCGTCGATGGTGAACGAATCAAAACCATCCATGTTGTAATTCTTTCAATATCTAAAAGGAATCCTTGTGACCCAAGGAAAACTGGATATAAGTACCACACCGGTACCGAACCAGTATAAAATTGTTGTGTGTCTTCTTTATTTATTTACTGTCACTTTACTTCTGCTCTCGATCTAGTCAACTAAAATCACCGTTAGTCGACTAAGTTTTTAATAGACCACAATTCACCCCCTCTTGTACATTCACAAATCAGTTCCAATATCTGAAGCCGCGTTGTCATTTTTGTCTTTTCTGTCTCTAAAGGAGGAAAACATGCATAATTTAATTTATATTTTTTCGTGGCTTCAATGCAGCATTGCCACTTTGAAAGACCACGTTCGTCTGTTTATTCTTTGAAGAGACGATGAACAAAAACAAAAAAAAGCATAGTTAAAAATCAAAGAATTAAAACACTTATGAATAATACAAGTGTCACATACATGGTTCCTTGAACTCCTTATAAGAAATCCCACATGGTGTGGAGCCAAAGCAAAGAGACAGTGAGGGGCACTTTGCTGTTTAGTGATAGGAAATTATTGAACTATAAAATATAAGTGCAAAGGTTAGTTGTGCATTATAACTGTATGAATGTGATTCTTCCCCATTGCTAGAAAGGTATATGTGGGTCATGAAATAGTTGGGACAATTTGCTTCTTTTTTTTTCAATTTATTTTTCTGATAATACCGTATCTAGGCATTGTGATAATGGATCCTAGATAAAAATCTTAATTAATTATTTTATTTCAATTTTGGTGGGGTTGGGAGAGGATTTATTCTATCTTCATCACCAAACCAACAATTCCAGAATTTGTTTATAATGATGGACGGTTGCATTCATTGTGAAGTAATTCCAGTTTATGATTAGCTTTTTGAGTGTTCATGTCCGTTCTTGTATCATCTTCTCCAACTTTTTTTTTCGGGGTTGGAGGGTGGATGGTCTGTTGTGCGAGTTAGGAGTGGGCATTCGGGCAGCTCATATTGGATATAAAAAATTTGATTTGAATTTTTGGTTTTCAAATTGAAGAAATGACAATTCAAATCCAATCTAAATAATCTCGGATTGGATCGAATATTTTAAGTTCCATTCCAGATTTTCGATTTCATGTTAAATTGCCTAAAAAATTTCTTATTCTCACCGCAATCATCCAAATAATTAAGTATTCAAGTAATAAAATTATTATGAAGAAAACAGAACAGAGACATTAATAAGTCCGATAAGAATTAGCAATAGCAAAAGCATATCCGGATAGAAAGTCTTCTGGCAGTAACTTAGTAATTAATATTAAATGTATGAGATAATACCTAATGGGCAAGGTATTGGATTTATACTATTGCCATATTAAATTAATATTAAATTCGAAATTCGATCCGTAATTTGAAAACTTAAACCAAAAATTCAAAAATTATTTTGATATGAAATTCAGGTTTGCCGAAACTATGTCCGCACAAGTGCGAATTCATATATATAGGTAAAATTACCTAAATTACTCAATACTCACGAGATTTACTATGTAAAAGCTCCTTTGACTTTCGTTAATTCATGAATTATTTAAAACCAAGTTTAAGTGTGTTAATCAAGCAATCAAATCTTTTGAAAAGATACTTTCTAACTTCAAAGTTAAACCCGAGTTTCAATTTTTTTAATTTCTCGATTCTTTATAATGCATCCGAATAAAGAAAATACGGAGTAACAGTTTTTTGACAGGGGTAAACATAAGTTCAATAAAGAATTAAGCTGAAATAAAAATTAATCATTGTATACACTTGCAAAACTAAAGAATCATTGGAAGCTAAGTACACTGGCGTTGGCCTCATCCTAGCTAGAAAAAAAGAAAGAAACAATATAATTAAACAAAAGCTAAGCTTCTAGATACTACTCCTATTTTTCTAACTAACTTAGAGATTGTTAGATATAACGCCTTAACGTTGGAGAGATTCAATCCCTATTATGATTTCTTGAACTGCTGCCGACGTAGTAGTATTGGTAGCTACTTGAGTGTCAGTTGTAGTAACAGAGCTGCCTCCATTCACAATTTTTTCAATAAGGCAGTGCCTACAAGTAGGACAAGAAGAGTGTGAATTTAGCCACTTATCGATACACTTGACGTGGAACCCATGGTTGCACTTGGGCAGAACCTTAACTTTTTCTCCAACTCCAAATTCTGATAAGCAAATTACACACTCGGAGTCAAGCATTTGATGTTTCAACTGAGTAGTGTAAGTTATAACTGGGAATGTTTTGAGGGTTTTTGTCTTGATCCCTGTATTGGCTAGCTTTGCTACAGAAGGGTTTGTATGGTTTGAGGATGAGTCTTCCATTACTCGGCTGACGCATCTCAATGCACACTTTATTAGGCAGTTCACGATAAGTGAACAAATTATGGAACATATAAGTACAGACAAGACAATCACAACATTCGCATCAAATGGTGGTTGATCTGTTGTGTCGTGGCTGATTTCGGTTGCAGGAGGCGGCGCCACGGTGGCCTCCGGATGGTATTGTGGCATTGTAGCTGGTATTAGAAGTAGTTTTCTTGAGTAGTGGAAGTTCTCCATTAATCTTTGATTCAATATAGTGGAAGTAGTTGCCATATAGACCTCAATTGGCTTTTGAATATATGTTTTTCTTTCAACTCTTTCTTTTGTTCATTGGTGTTGAATGAATTGAAGTCTTTCCTTGGAAGCAGTTGCGCATTTAAAGGGCTAACAGGTGTAAAGTGTGATCAACTTTTTTTTGGGTCTAAATATGAAAGGATATTATATTTTATTTTATCCTTAGACATTATTTCAGAGCTCCTAGCCATGTTTTCATTATCTAGCTTTAGTCTATCTATATATAATAGGAGAGACAAAGACATTATAGTAAACGAAGTTGCAACATAATAAAAAGTCACTTGAAATTTTAGGACAAAGTTTGTGTGGTTAGGTAATAATTACTTTCTTTTTGAATTTAAATTTAAAAACAACTAAATTATTCGTTATTTATTATTATAGTGAATCAAATCTCCAAACAAATCATATTAGGGACCCAAATAATGCTAATTGGGAGCCCTAAAGCCCAAGAATGGAGCAAGAAATTTCCCTTTTCTCTCCACAACAATGGAAAAGCTGCAAATGATTACACTTTTGGGGTTGTGGGGATTATGAATTATGTGTGTTGAAGTGTCCTTCCATCTCCATTTCATCTCATTCTCTTTGGATTGCAGTAGGTAACACATTAATACACAAACCTTTAAATTCATCTGATATTTACTTAACTACATATACGATGTCAAATTGTAGTAGCTCCTCCTTCACTTTTTACCCGTATTCACCATCTTTATAATACTAGACTAGATAAACGAGAATTTAAGGTGGTCAATAGAGGAAACAAATTGACTAGTGGGGAAACAAATTGGTTATCCGATTGTCCGAATGAAAAACTTCAGTGGCTAATTTGATAAGCTACTATATTCCATGTGCACGTATTACATACATGATTGGCAAGGAGAAATCAGTGCCTGTCATTATTTCAAGTCGATTGAGATTGAACTGATTAGTAATACAATACCAAAAAGTACTACTTGAGTCTTGTAAATATAATTTTGTAAATCATATATTGGCTATCTTTTGCTACGTGTGATTTAGCTTTTTCTCTTTTTCTGAAACTATGAGTGCTTTCATATAAATTCTAGATTCCTAGATACATGACCAAATCTTGCAGTTAGGCACTTTTAAGTTCGACTATACTAGTTCAAGTATTTGAGATTTCACCTGAGATCAGTCCCATATATATAGGATTTCTTGGTTAATTTAAAAATTCTCTCTTTTCTCAATCAAAAAATAAAAGAAATTGGTCAGACAAAGTTCTCTACAAATACTTTTTCTTAACATTAACTTAAACACACAACTTTTTTCTTACCTCTTCTTTAAAACAAATTAATTAAACTAAGACTAAAACTAAATCCAAAGGAGAACCTAAGAGAAGTCTCATTTCTTCAGAGAAGGTAGCACAGTGGCAGCTATTTTGTCTATATATGATTATAATAATAACGATACAATAATCCTTCTACTTTTCCTTTTTTTTTTTTTTTTTTTGTATTTTACTATTATACTAATGACCCTTCATGATCAAATCAGGTACTTAGGAGAAGTATCACATCTTGTAACAATTAGTTAGTATACATATAATATAGATCTTTTCAGCCAAAAAAGAAAAAGAAAAAAGAGAAGTATCATACAAGGAGAAAACCATGCCTATAGTGCCAGCAGTTCAGCATGAATAGCGGATATTACAGCTGCCTTCTGCGCAAACCTCACTATCCAATTGCCGGCATTGTGGTCTCTGATGATTCCACCAGTGCCGCTGGTTTGTTTGTTTTTATCAAAAGCTCCATCAATATTTAGCTTGTAGTGGTTAGTAGGTGGGAACCATCTTATTGGTGTGTGAAGCCTAGAGTTTGGTTTCATAGTAATCTGTGCAATTGAAATGAATTCAGCAACTTGTGTCGTAATTTTGTTCTGGTAGCAACTCCATCCAATCTTCTTTCAATAGCACTGGAATTCAACCAAATGCGCTATAATCCAAATTTGCAAAGATGCTTTTGAATCTCATACAATCCGTTGAGAGATAAATGCCACCTTTATCACACTCATCCCAAAAGTTAAAAATCCTGAGCAGTGTTGGGTTGCTTTATTAGGTTGTTGATTTGTAGTTACAGTAGATAGGCTAACATAGTAGTAAAATTGCCAAGGGGTGTTTGATACCAGAATGATAGATCAGTTCAGGTCGACAATGGGATGTAGGTATTTTTGATTTGGTGTATAGTATCAGGGTGTAACGTTAATGATAATCTATCAAAACACCACGAATGATTTGTAAAGATTGAAGAAACTGTTTGTTGTTCCATATATTATATAGGCCCCTGTACTGAGTAGCGTAAACAGTTATTATGAGGAACCCAGTTGTCATTCAAGAGATTTTTTTTTAATCTCCTATGTTACAGGAAAGCTTTGAACGGAATAGAGCATTTGCTTTGGTCATACTTTTCCATATATATGAATCACCATGTCTAGCCGCGTGAGTGTCTGCTCGTCGATGTTGGACATATTTTGCTTGTAGAATTTTTTCCCACAATGATTAATTGTTCTTATGGCATCGCTATAGTAACCCTGCGAGCATCGCATAATTCTTCTCACTGGTTTTGTAAAGCCCTAGTCCTCCGAGCAATTATTAAGTGGTTATAGTCTCCAAGTTAACAAGGTGGACTTTCCTTTTTTTCCGGAGTTGAACCCCATAGAAAATTTTATTGGATAAGGTCTATGTGGTTCCTAGTAGAAGTAGGCAGTATGTTGTTTTGCATGGAATAATTTGGTATGGCGGCTAATACTGAATGGATGAGGGTAGTTCTACCTGCCATGTTGAGAGTTTTTTCTTTCCAGCGTGAGAGCTTGTTGTTTATTTTGTCAATTATGAATTGATAGTTTTTGCCTTTGAGTGGTTTGTTAGGTGAAAAATCAGGTATTTACCAAAGTTAGCAGCCTTGCGGATGTTTAGGGAACTGTTAAGGCAATCTTGAGTGTTGAGCGGTACATTTTTGGAGGAAAAAACTTTTTAGTTAAAGAAATTAATTTTTTGCCCTGATTGAATAATAGAAGTTTCTTATAGGATAGCCTAGAACAGATTTCTATAACCCATACGCTGCCATGGGTCCTGTGTGGGGATTTTAAAGAAATTACTTTGGCTGCAGATAAATTCGGGGGAAACTGTATTAATAATCATCGAGCTAATACCTCACTCACCTGTCTCCAAAATATTCACAAGGTTGATTTACGGTTTACAAGTTCTAGATTTACCTGGTCAAATCTTAGAAGTACTAGAAATAGCCTAATCTTGGAAAGACTAGATCCCTTCTATGCAAACCCATCATGGCTTACTGCGCACCATGACTCCACTATCGGACACCTCTCACGCACACACTCAGATCACTGTCCAGTCCTATTATCACTATCAAAAAGTTCTAAGCCGAACAATTTATTTAGGCTGGAAACCATGTGGTTCAGCCACCCGAACTTTAACAACATTGTTAATCACCACAGGCACCAATCCTCCATATATATTAATGCCATAAAAAACTTCACCACCCTCATCAAAGATTGGAATCGGACTACTTTTAGAAATATTTTCCACACAAAAAAGGTCTTACTAGCAGGATTTCAAAATATGAACAATCGTAAAAGTCTCCCTACCACGAATACCTAGAAAATAACCTTTGTGACCAATATAATTTAGTACTAAAACAAGAAGAACATTTTTGAAAGTTAAAATCTAGAGTGCAATGGCTAAATGAGGGGGACACAAATACAAAGTTTTTCCACACTTCTACTAATCAAAGAAGAAGACGCAATAGGATACTAGGATTTAATGACTATGTAGGTAACTGGACTTACAATCATAATGAAATTAATTCAATCATCCTAAATCACTACAACGCCATATATTCATCTAAGCTTATGTCCAGAAAAATTGCTTCGCACGATCGATTTGATTACGCTCTATCTAAGGAGGATAGAAGCATATTATCAAAACCCATTTCAGAGGAAAAAAATCCATAGAGCAATAAAGTATTTCAATCCTCTCAAAGCGCCTGGGCCGGATGGACTCCATCCAATCTTCTTTCAAAAGCACTGGAATTCAACCAAATGCGCTGCAATCCAAAATTGCAAAGATGCTTTTGAATCTCATACAATCCGTAAAGAGATAAATGCCATATTTATCACACTCAACCCGAAATATAAAATTCCTGAGCACATATCCCAATATAGACCAATTAGCCTGTGCAATACTTCCTACGATTACCAACATTATCGTCAACAGGATTCGCCGTTCCTCAAACGTCTCATTAGTCCCAATCAATGCAGTGTCCTCCCAAGTCGAAAGGTTGTTGATAATGCAATCATAGTGCAAGAAGCAATCCACTCATTTAATCGCATGTCAAGATGGATGGGAAACATTATGCTTAAACTAGACCTAGAAAAAGTATTTGATAGACTTGAATGATCCTTCATACGCAAAACACTTTACAACTTAGGATTCCCCTTTACCCTAATCAAGCTTATTATGAATTGCATCTCCACCTCCTCCGTCTCAATTATGATAAATAGAAAACTAATAAACTTCTTTGAACCATCACGAGGCATTCGTCAAGGAAACCCACTATCCCCATACATCTTCATAGTTTGTATGCAATCATTATCCCATCAAATTGATCAAGCAACAGCCAATAACGACTGGATACTAGTCAAGATTAGTAGATCGGGACCACTAGTCTCACACCTGCATTTTGCAACCTGATACTATTCGTGCCTGCTGATCTACACAATGCCAGCTCTATTATTAATATATTCAACTCTCTCCACCTTCAATAAGGAGGTGCGCATTTGATTTAATTAAAGGACGAAGTAGCTTATCTAAATAATTGAAGGACCAAAATCAGAATAAAGTAGCAACTCGAGGACTAAAATTACTATTTTCCCAAACCATATTGCATGAAACAAGTATTTAGCTCAATTTCAATTCCAAATGTTTAAAACTACCAATTCTCTTACTTTACGGTTAGACGAGACTAGTGATAAATGGGGATTTTTACTGCTTATTAGCGCCTTTTAGCTTTTATTTTAGTCTAAAAAAGTATTGAATTGTGTTCCCCAAACTAATGAAATTCTGTAAAATTACAGGAATAATGGATGTTGATCTCCCGAGATGAAATCCGACTCAAAAAGGAGTAGTCCGAGGCACAAGGCAATAAAGGGCGCAGAAGCAGAAATGTACGGTCCACAGAAGGAATTCTGCGGCCGCAAACAAAGAAGGAAAATTTAGCAGACATTTACACAAATTGTGGACCGCACATGAATTATGCAACCGCAAAGCTGGGCTAAGAGTCGAAGATCAGAGAGTATGCAAAAAGACCAAGTCCATAGCCTCTATGAATTGCGGACCGCACAAGATTTGTGTGTCCGTAGAAGATTGCCTTGCGGCCGCAATCCTAATATTGCGGACAGCAGAAGAGTTACCTTGCAGCCGCAGTCCAGAAATGTGCGGTCGCAGAAGAATGCTTTGCGACTGCAGTTCAGGAATGTGCTGCCGCATAACTCCAGTGCCTGCCTGATGATGAAATATGCAGATCGCACATGAAATTGTGCGGTCGCAGAACCTCCCGATGGGTATTTTTGTTCGTGATTTTCAGCTTTGTATAAATAGATGAGTTTCACAAAATTAGGTCAAGTTCTGAACATATGAAGTGTTGTAGCCGTTTCTCTTTGCTATTTTAGGGATTTTTAGCTTATTTGAACATTTTATCATTAGATTTCATTATTTTAATCCTCCATTATCAGTTTTATTAGCTTTTCTTCTTTGTTTTCTTCAATACCCACAATGAGTAGCTAGATTTTTACTAGGTTTATGACCCAACACTATCGTGTAAACCTTATGGGTGATTAATTTTATGTTTATTTATGATTGGGTGTTTATTATTAAGCTTAGATCATGCTTCAATTGTAGAATTGATGGTTGCAAATATTGATTCATCCCTATTTGACTTAGTCTCTACTTGAGAAAGAGGGACCTAGTCTAGAATAATTAGCTAACAAGGAATTGGGTCCATTGAGAGATTGATTAACCCAATTAAAGGGTTCAACCTAGAGATATTAATAACCTCACTTGAGCTCTTATCAACAGTTTTGGTTGATACCCATTTGGTCTTGAGAGAGCCAAATTGGAAAAAATCACTCTCTAACCGAGAGGTATTGAGTGGGTAATGTAGAGTTATGATCTATAATACACTCCAATCAACAAAACAAGCATTAAAGTCTTTATCCCATTAGGTACACACCTAGGTCATGTTCACAGCTCTAGGCTTTTTATCCATTTGGAAAAACCTTAAAAACAATTATCTCTAGTTTTCTGTCTTTATTTTGCAATCCTTAGGTTAACAGTAGAAATAGAAACAAAAAATCTTGTTGTGAAAGTGCAATCTAAATACTCCAATTTCTCATTTAAAATATATACTCCTAACTCCCATCTTAGCTTCCGGTAGATTCGAACCCGACTCTTAGTTCGGTCTCTATTATTGCATATGACCGTTTCATATCTCTATTGATATGTGCATTTAAACGTGACCAATTTTTTGTGCCGTTACCTAGGAGTTAAAAAATAGTGTTATATA
>NW_017670800.1:247464-257862 GCF_001879085.1 Nicotiana attenuata
TATATTTGGGTTTGTTTTTGGACTATCTTCTTTTCCTTCCGTTGTTACTAACTTGTGTGAAACAATTTTAGGTAAAATTATGGCGGCAAACAATGAGTTCGGAAATTATTCTTTGAGGGATGTGGACGTCGAGGATGAGCAAGTTGATGAGGTTCCTCTTGAACCTCAAGCCAATAAAAGAGGCCAGTGCCTCATGACAATGTCCCCGCTCCACCCCCACCTCCACCACGAGCGGCTCCACAACGAGTGTTATCCAATGAAGGATATGCGAGTGCAATATTCCCTCCCCGTATTAGG
The DNA here is from genome assembly GCF_001879085.1 of Nicotiana attenuata. Taxonomy (NCBI): domain Eukaryota; kingdom Viridiplantae; phylum Streptophyta; class Magnoliopsida; order Solanales; family Solanaceae; genus Nicotiana; species Nicotiana attenuata. The sequence goes on from NW_017670800.1 coordinate 247,762, forward strand.
GTGGGCAATTTTTAAATCACCAATGTGATGATCACTTTGCTAGAGCAACGAGGTTTCTTCACCGGTGCTCCAAGTCAAAATGCATACAAACATTTGAAGGGTTTGTGGACACTTGTTGGGGGAGTAAACAAGCAAATGTCTCCAATGATGCATTGAGGCTAAGGCTTTTTCCCCTTCTGTCTACGAGAGAAAGCTTTAGATTTGTTGGAATGTTTATCGGACCATTTCATTCACACTTGGGATGAGTTGGCGAAAAAGTTTATTTCTAAGTTCTTTCCTCTGGAGCACATGGCTACTCATCGGGATGAGATTTTGGCATTCAAGTAAGAGCCATATGAACCACTACATGAGATATGAGAATAATATAGAACAATGGTTAAAGAATGTCCCAACAACAATATGACGGAGAATATGATTCAACAAACTTTCTATCATGGGATTAACACAACCAACCAATGTCGAGTGAATCAACTTGCCGGTGGGAGTTTCATGACTATGCCTTATACGGAGGTATGTGAGATTTTACATGAAATGGCAGAAACAACATCGGCGTGGAAATCCCGGGATAATGTTCCACAAGGTGACCCCAACGTGATCCACCTTCATAAAGAGTTGCATGACCATGGGTAAGCCATCGCCGAATTGACTACCACCATGAACCAATTAGAAAAGGCTCAACATCAACAAGTGTAAAATCCTAAGCAAGTCAATGCCATGGAGGGAGTGAATATGATTGTGAACAAAAGAAGGACCAAGGGTTCGCAAGTGCAACATCGAGTGGAGAATTATGTGCAAGAGGATATTGGTTTAGATCAAGATGATTCCTACAATGAACAAGAAGAGGAGGTGAAATATGTGAACAATTTCCAAGGGCAAAGAAACAACTTCCAAGGCCCAAACCAACAATAACGGCAACCTAAAAACAATCAAAAAAATTGGAATTCTAACAACCAAGGAAATAGGAATGGTGGCAACAGTCAAAAGAATTGGCATAACAACAACAAAGGAAATTGGAGTATAAATAATCAAGGCAATTGGAGGAGGGGGGTGGTAACAATCAAGGAGGATGGAACACTAATCAAGGCAATCACAAGTCGGGTTTTAGAAGGCCCCCGATGTACCAACAACCGAGTGATCCGCCTACTTATCCTTCCCATGGTCCAAGTTCTTCAAACAATGAGATGAGGCGTATTGAGAACATGTTCAACAAAATGATGGAAAAGAATGCCTATTCGGATGCCCAACTTGCCTCACACAAAACGTCGATCCGCAACTTAGAAGTTCAAATGGGGCAAATCTCTCAAGTTCTAAATTCTCGTTCTAAGGGGGCACTACCAAGTGACACGGTGGTAAATCCAAAGGGTAAAAACAACACGGGGCATGCCATGGCCGTTACTACAAGAAGTGGAAGAAGTGCAATGCACCCACCTCAAGTCAAAAGCAACTTGTGGATGATGAGCAAGTGGTACAAGAAGAAGAGGTCCCGAGCGATGTGGTACAATCAAATGATGAAGTTAAGATTGATACTGATGATAGTGTGGAAGAGACTCAAGAGGAGGTGAACCCATCTAGGCATCACATTATTGACATACCGGAGCCGGTAGTGCAAAAGGCTAAGGCAACATAGACTAAGCCTCCAACTCCATACCTTCAAAGACTTGCCAAACAAAATAACGAGAATCAATTCAAAAAGTTCGTTCAAATTATGAAAAGTATCTCAATCAATTTTCCATCGGTTGAAGCTTTGGAACAAATGTTCGGTTATGCAAAGTTTATGAAGGATCTCGTGAAGAAGAAACGGTCAATGAATTTTGAAACTATAAAGTCACTCATCAAATTAGTGTGATTGTGCATTCAGTGGCTCCCAAGTTGGAGGATCGCGGTGCTTTCACGATTCCTTGTACAATTAGAAGTGTCGAGTTTGCTAAAGCTCTTTGTGATCTTGGAGAAAGTATCAATTTGATGCCTTGTTCGGTTTTCAAGACCTTGGAAATTGGTCAACCAAGGCCCACATATATGAGACTGCAAATGGACGATCTTACTAAGAAGAGACCTATGTGAGTGATTGAGGATGCATTGATTCATGTTGATAAATTTATTCTTTCGGCAGATTTCGTCATCCTCGATTATGAAGTTGATTATGAGGTGTCGATTATTCTTGGAAGACCTTTCCTTGCCACAGGGAAGGCTCTTTGTGATGTTGAAGCTGGAGAGCTTACTTTCCCTGTTGGTGATAAAAAAAAAAGTGGTTTTCCATGTGTGTAAGTCCATGCGGCAACCAAATAGCAATGATATGTGCTCTTTTGTGGACTTGGTGACCGATTTTATTGTTGATGAAACAAGTGCTATGATCAATGTTGGTGATATGTTGGAAGCCGTCTTACTCAACTTTGATGATGACAATGATGAATGGCTTCATGGAATGTCTGAAATCTTTGCAAGGAATGGGGTCGTACAATTATGCACCCCAGAAATTATCTTTGGATCTTGAAAAGGACAACTCCTCCTACAAAGCCTTCCATTGAGCCTCCTACCTTGGAGTTGAAGCCATTGCCTCCACATCTTCGTTATAAATTTCTTGGCCCTTGTTCTACTTTACCGGTTATTCTTTCCTCTTGTTTGACTAACGTGCAGGAAGATTCTACATTGGCGGTGCTACAAAAAAGGGAAAAGGCTATTGGGTGGACATTGGCGGATATTCGAGGGATAAGACCCACATATTGCATGCATAAGATCAACTTGGAGGAAGGCACCAAACCATCTATTGAACATCAAAGGAGACTCAATGAGACTATGCAAGAGGTTGTCAAAAAGGAGATTATCAAGTGGTTGGATGCCGGGGTTGTCTACCTCATTTCTGAGAGTATTTGGACTTCTCTGGTTCAATGTGTCCCAAAGAAGGGGGGCATGACGGTGGTCACCAATGACAAGAACGAGTTGATTCCTACAAGAACGGTGACCGTTGGAGAGCGTGTATTGACTATCACAAGCTTAACAAAGTCACAGGGATCAAATGCTTGATAGATTGGCAGGTCGTGCTTTCTATTGCTTTCTTGATAGATATTCGGGCTACAACAAAAAAAATTTCTCCGGAAGATCAAGAGAAGACAACCTTTACATGTCCCTATGGTAGTTTCGCCTTCAAGCAGATGCCTTTTGGCACCAGCAATTTTTCAAAGGCGTATGATGGCTATCTTCACAGACATGGTGGAGGACTACCTTGAAGTTTTCATGGATGACTTCTCGGTGGTTGGAGATTCTTTTGATGATTGTCTTGCAAATTTGGATAAAGTGTTGGCAAGATGTGAAGAAACAAATTTGGTGCTCAATTGGGAGAAATGTCATTTCATGGTCGAGGAAGGCATTGTCCTTGGCCACAAGATCTCAAAGAATGAAATTGAATTTGACAAGGCAAAGATTGAGGTTATTTATAAACTTCCACCTCCAACTTCGGTAAAGGGCTTGCAGAGTTTCTTAGGCCACACGGGGTTTTACCGGCGCTTCATCAAAGATTTTTCTAAGGTGGTGAACCCGTTGTGCAAGCTTCTCGAGAAGGATGCTAAGTTTAACTTCAATAATGATTGCATGAGAGCTTCTGAATTGTTAAAATTCAAGTTGACAACTATTACATCATCACCGCTCCAAATTGGAGTGTCCCCTTTGAACTCATGTGTGATGCAACTGACGTAGCGATGGAGCTATTTTGGGGAAATTCATCAACAAGATTTTTCATCTGGTCTACTATGCTAGTAAGACCATGAATAGTGCCCGAGTCAACTACACCGCTACGTAGAAAGAGCTCCTCACCATTGTGTTTTCAATTGAGAAATTTCGGCCGTACTTGATAGGTGCAAAGGTCATTGTCCACACGAATCATGCGGCACGTCATTATTTTATGAGTAAGAAAGATTCCAAATCTCGGTTGATGAGATGGGTGCTTTTGTTTCAAAAGTTTGATATTGACATCCAAGATATAAAAGGGAGTGAAAACCAAGTGGCGGACCACTTGCCTCGTTTGGAGGAGGAGGAGGGGAGGCTGCATGATGGCCTTGAAATCAATGACTCCTTCTCCGATGAGCAACTCTTGGCTATTTTAATGAACTAGCAAATTTCTTTGTGTGTGGTATCACCCCGGATGAGTTCTCTTCAAACCAAAGGAAGAAGCTCAAGCGGGATTGTCGAGATTATTATTGGGATGACCCATACCTTTTCCGGATTTGTACGGATTGGGTGATTAGAAGATGTGTCTTGGAATAAGAGCAAGGTGAAATTCTTGGGGCTTGTCATTCTTCGCCATATTGCGATCATCATGGTGGAGCGAGAACGACTGTGAAAGTGCTAAGTTGCAGTTTCTATTGGCCCACTCTCTACATGGATTCTAGTGAGCTAGTGAAGAGATGTGATAAATATCCAAGGGTCGGTGGAATCTCAAAGAAAAATGAAATGCCTCTCACTAACATTTTGGAGATTGATATCATTGATGTGTGGGGTATTGACTTCATGGGTCCTTTTGTGAGTTCTTGTGGAAATACCTACATCTTGATCGCGGTTGATTATGTGTCCAAATGGGTTGAGGCTGTTGCTCTACCCAATAATGAGGCGCGAAGTATGGTGGAATTCTTGAAGAAGAATATTTTCACAAGGTTTGGTATTCCACGGGCTATTATAAGCGATGGGGGGTCACATTTTTACAACAAGGCTTTCGATGCCTTACTTAGAAAGTATGGTGTTACTCATAAAGTTACGACTCCCTATCATCCACAAGCTAGAGGTCAAGTGGAAGTCTCCAACCGGGAGATAAAGAGTATTTTGTCCAAAACAACGAATGCTAACCGGACGGATTAGTCCAAGAAGCTTGATGATGCATTATGGGCTTATATGACGGCTTGCAAAACAACGATCAGAATGTTCATTACCGGTTCGTGTTCGGAAAAGCTTGTCATCTTCCGGTGGAACTTGAGCACAAAGCCATGTGAGCTCTAAATAAGTTGAATCTTGATTGGGATGTAGCCTCTAACTTGAGGGTTGCACATTTGAATGAATTGGATGAGTTCTCTACCATGCTTATGCAAGTACGTCCTTGTATAAAGAAAAGATGAAATATCTTCATGACAAATACATTTGGAACAAAGAATTCAAGGTGGGCGATCTTGTGTTGCTATTTTAACTCACGGTTGAGGATGTTTCCCAGGAAGTTAAAGTTCAAATGGAGTGGTCCTTTTGAAATTATGGGTGTGACACCTTTTGCTGCATTAGAATTGAAGTTAAAAAATAATGAAGTATTCCGAGTCAATGGTCATCGGGTGAAGCACTATTTGAGAAAAGTTGGAGATAGCCACGTCGTGGCGGTCATTCATTTCAATTGATGGTATTCTGCGTCGTGCCCCGATGTTAAATCAGGCGCTTCTTGGGAGGCAACCCATGTTTCTTTTCCTATTTTCTTTTGTAGTTAGGTGTTATTTTTGTGCTATCTTGATTTGAACTGTGCTACTGGGATGAGTGTGCCTTACAGGAATTGTGGACAGAAATCAGCCTAAGTATTGGAACAAGTGTGGACCGCAGTTGAATTGTGCGGACCGCAAATTTATAGTTGTTGCAGCAAAAGTGCTCTACCGCCGCACAATTAACTTGCGGACCGCATAGATGGAAGGTTAAAAATACCAACTCTCTGAAGTTGGTCTATCAGAAAAATGGTCACTAGCGGCCGCAACAGGAAATCTGCGGCAGCAACAAAGAATCTGCAACCTCACACACAATTCTGCGGACCACAAATAATAAGCCAATTTAAGCTCACCAGGTAATAGAGTGCGGACTGAAACTCAAATTGTGCGGCTGCACTCGCCTCTCTTTTTCTCAGAACATCAACAATATAAATAGAGGGCTAGGGCAACTGTTACACTGTTCCCTCTCCGAGCATAAAAACTTGCACAATATTGAAATCTCTTGGTAAATCATTTGCCCACACGCCCAACAATTGTGATAACTCATCCCATGCACTCATTCACATCTGGTATGCTTAAATTACTTGTTAGATTTTTTCATTTTTTTTTGTTTAATGTGTAGTTTTTTAAGTATTTTTAGATTATTTGTTAGTAAAACTCAATTCTACAACTATGTGGGTGTAAATCTGTAGTGTGTTAACTAATACTTGCTTATTGGGAACTGGGCCAATACATTTTCATTCCTCTATGATGTTATCATGTCGAATTGTGCACAAAAATTGCAAAACCTAGAATGCCCCAACTAACCTGCTCGTAGTGTTTGAATTTTGCGGCCGCACCTGAAATTATGCGATCCGCAGAAATGGATTCTAGGGCATCTGTAATGAAGAAGGAGTCTGCGGGCGCAAGGTTAATTGTACGGACCACAGAATTCCCATTACAGTCGCAGAACAACCATTTTACTAACATCAGAGAGTCTAAAAATTGTGACTCAAATTGCGGCCGCAAGGTAAAATGTGCGGACTGCAGATATCATGTTGCGGCCGCACATCATCCAGTCTCTGTCATCAGAGAGTTGGCACATTTTGGATTTCAGAGTTGCGACCGCAAGTGAAATTGTGCGGACCGCACTTCAGTTTTTGCGGCCGCACGACCAAGTTGAGCGGTCCGCAAGGCCTCATCTGCGGCCGCAAGAGAAATTGTGCGGGCCGTAGATCCTTTTGCAAGCATGTTTCAACTGTGTACCTCACTGTGTTTTCTGGTGTGTACTTGCATATCTCATTGTATGTCTGAACTTGAATTGCAACTAGCAATTGCCTTTGCTTGATACAAAAAATGGTTCGATCTAGAGGCAGAGGCACTCTAAAGGGAGGGGTGAACCTTCTAGGGGTAGAGGCAAGAGGGAGAGGTGTAGACATCTCCGAGACCAGCTCTTATGTCTTGTCTAGGGAAGCATCAGAGGGCAACTCATCCTCTATTCAAGAGCAGCCGGCTCTTTAGTCAAGACCGCCAGGGAGATATCAACTCAGGGACGAGTCGTCCTTATTTTATAGCTCTTCTGAGGGTTTGAAAAGTGCTAGTTAGGCTTCTGAGCCATCCACTCCACCTGTGCTTGAGGCACCGGATACATCAATTCAGGACATCCCCGATGATGGCAGAGGGGGAGATGCCACAGCTGCCGGCCTTGAAAGGTCAAAGAAGAAAGAGGTCTACAAGGACCGTTTATTAGTTGGGTTGCCTTCACCAGCTTTTGTACTTGGTGTCTAGTGAGGTCGATTATTTTTGAGCGGCAGTTTCAGTTGAATGATCTGGAGAAGTATAACCCGGCAGTGTTTAGACGGTTCAAAGAACACAAGGAGTGGATGTGGTTCACCCAGAGTGTGGTGGATTCCAAAGAATATCTTGTCCGGGAATTCTATGCCAATGTGGCATATATCAAGAAGGGGACAAAGGTAACCCAAAGTGCATAACCTCAAAGTAAGATTTGATCAACATACACTCAATACGCACTTGGCTTTCGAAGATGTCGAGCCAAAGGAGTATTTTGAGAAGTATGCAATGGGGGATGTAGCCCGGCCTTGGTTAGCGGAGATTCTAGCAGCACCCGGGCCACCACCACCATGGGTTGCTGCTGGGGTTCCGATTCACAAGAGCACTCTGAGTTTTGAGGCAAAGGGGTGGCAAACCGTTGTCTACAGTAGACTGGACCCCAGCCAGATGAGACCTATCTTCCGATTCCTCGGGAAGTTCCAGTTGCTTCTATCATGGTCGGGTACCCTATTAACGTGGGTGCAGTGATGTCGGCCAACATCTCAGTGATTGCTCAGCAAGATGACTTGTCCTACCCATATCCCAACACTATTACAGAGAACACTATTACAGAGTATCTCACATATGCGAGGGTATAGCTGAGGGTTTATAAAACAAAGGTGCGGCCGAAGAAACCTTTCTCTTGGTACTCGCAGATGGATGCGAACAACCCCAAGAGAAAAGGTCAGCCGTCTACCACCATAGACCAGTCTGATGACCCAGTTGTGGTAGTTGTGAAGGCAGTTGATGTTCCATCCACTCTTCAGCTCCCATTACAGTTCATGCCACAGGTTCCACCTCGGCTTCGAAGCCGGTGCCCATGCCTACTACCCCACTTTCTGCGCTGTGAGTCTCCAAGATATTGGCGAGCCTCAACAACTATATGCAGACAGCTACTACAAAGTTGTCTGACTTATTCAGTACTGTTGCAACATAGTATCTCCTGGAAAACCAGGTCAGCAAAAAATCAATGGACAAGCTCCGTAGACAGGTGACCAAGCTTGCTGCAGCCAAAGATATTCCCTTCGACATGTTGATTGACCCACACCATTTAGGCCCAGATCCTGCAGGACCATCAGCACCAGTGCCACCAGCTGGCCAGCTTGAGGAGCTAGACCTTGCTGCCGACACTACCGAGGCAGTGCGTCACCCACTCAGATCCAGAGTTGAGGAATGGATCCAATTGGGTGAGACTGAGGGTGCGACATTGCCGTGGACACAGAGATGTCCAAGGAGACATAGGGAGTTTTCCTCACTTTTTTCCCTCTTTTACTCTTATTTTGTTAAGCATCGGGGACAATGCTTATTTTTATTCGGGAAGGAAGGTGGAGTTTATTTTATCTTATTTGGTACATTTTGAAATATTTGGCCTGTAATAACTTGATATTATCTTCTTTCTCTTTCTTATTTTGTATATATTCTCTCTTTTTCTCTCATTATGTATATTCAGTAGTTTTTGTTTATTAGCTTCTTTATTTTTGTTCCTTTGTTAGTTCTTAATTTGAGTTAGTAGCTTCTTTTTATGTTCTACTAGATAATAAGCCTTTTATTTTCTTAATGCCACGCTTCTTTCCAAAGGTAGTTATTGTGTGAACCGGGTGACTCGTCCCAATGATGGTTGGCGTGAACATATTCTTAAGAAATGAGTCAGTTTTGTGTTTAGGTAATAATAGTAGTTGCAATGAATAAAAAGACCTAATTACGTCAAGATCGAAGAGTCAAACATGCTTCATTTGGAACCAACATATTTAACTACGTGCTTATGGTTAGAGACAAAGTTTTAAAAGGAAATAGCTCTAGTTAGTGACTTTGTGACTCTTGTGTCGACTTTGGTACCATTGGGTGGCCTAATTGGACCATAGTAATCTTCAATCTTGAATATGGTCGTTGTGGACCCTCGACTCTATCCTCTTTAACAATCTGGTTGCGTGAGGGGTGAGATGCTTTGTTGCTAGTCTAAGTACCCGTGCTAAGGGTCTAGAACTTGTCCTGGATGTGTTTTGAGGAGAAATCTTAAGTGTTGATTGGCTTGAGAAGTGATTGTAGGCTTTCCTTGGCCTGTTTGACTTTTGTATTGCCTATCAATGTTGTTATCCCTAGTCAACCCCTTCGAGCCTTTAGCCTTTATCATTTGAAACACATGTTACAAGCCTTTACCTGTTTTATCGTGACTCTCTCTTGGCACCCGAGCTTTCCTTAAGACTCATGTGAAACAAATGGCGGAAAACGTAAGTTTGGGGGAGAACGAGGAAATTGAAAAAGGTATCAAGGCACTAAAAGAGAAAAAAGATGATGAGAAGGAAAGGCAAGAAAAGAAAAGAGAACAAAAAGAAAAAAAGCAAACGAATAAGTGGAAGAGTTGCACGGATTCAAAGAGAGGTAATGATCCAAAATATGGAGAAATTAAAGAGGGAGAAAATGAATATAATGTTCGAGAAAGAGTGATGTTAAGTCTCTCTAGTCCCCAAGGAAAAGAAAGTGCCTCATTCACATTTGGTATGCTTAAATTTCTTGTTAGAATTTTTCATTTTATTTAGTTTAAAGTGTAGCTTTTTAAGTATGTTTAGACCATTTGTTAGTAGAATTAATTGTACAACCATGTGGGTGTAAATCTGTAGTGTGTTAACTAATACTTGCTTATTGGGAACGGGGCCAACACATTTTCATGCCTCTATGATGTTATCATGTCGAATCGTGCACAAAAATTGCAAAACCTAAAATGCCCCAACTGACTTGTTCGTAGTGTTTGAATTTTGCGGCCGCACCTGAAATTGTGCGGTCAGCAGAAATGGATTCTAGGGCATCTGTAGTGAAGAAGGAGTCTACGGGTGCAAGGATATATATATATATA
>NW_017670800.1:257867-260506 GCF_001879085.1 Nicotiana attenuata
ATATATATATATATATATATATATATATATATATATATATATATATATATATATATATATATATATATATATATATATATATATATATATAATTAGTTGGTAGTAATGTATTGCATGATTTTGTGCTCGTTTTGTGAATTTCTTTTTGATTTCTTTATCTGAATTGCTTTAATGTTTAGGAAATTTATGCGAAAATTATTTATTATACCTTTGTTATATAGTTGTTGAATATTTTGTATTACTTGTTGATTATTGAATAAATGTGTCTTTAGTGTTATTTAGTGCCCTTTAGTGATGTCCCTTAGTGTAGTAGAACTACAAATACATTATAATTTATGTTAATTGATGTTATTTAGCACTCTAGAGTGATGTGCCTTTAGTGTTATTTAGGGTCTTTTAGTGTGCCTATTGTGCTCTTTAGTATTCTTTAGTGAAGAACAATAACTACGTTTCGTCACTAACGTAGCCGACTTGAGTAATCAATTATGGATAAAATATTAATCAATTATTAATCGTATAGTAAAAGTATTATCATATATGAATAATAAAATAATTAGTTATCAGTATAAAAAGGACTCTACCCGATTTTTGTGTAAAAGATAACAAATTAATATACAAATTGTTACGAATGAAATAAATTCTTCATAATAGTGTATATAAATATATTTATTAAAAATTATATCAATTAGTTAAACAAATTAAGTATTTAGTATTATCTTAATGATTAATAAAATTATTAAGAAATTGACTGTACATAAAAAAGACTGACAAATTACAATATAAATCGTTACGAAGGCAATAAATACTTAATAGTAATTTTTATAAAAATAATTATTAAAAATTTCTTGATAAGTTCAACAAACTAAATATTTAGTTTTCTTATAACGATGAATAAATAAGATAAGAAGTTGACAGTACAAATAAAATGTTGGGTTTTTAAGGTATTTAATTAATATATTAAATACTTAAAAGAGGGTGAATGGGAAATGGAGGGAAATGAAATTTTTGAGTGAAATTTTAAGTTCCCCCTTCCTTGGCAAATGGGCATTGTCCCATAATGGAAGAGGAAGAGGTTTTTTATGGGTGTATAAGCAATTGCTCTTCTTCTAGATCTTAAAGAGTTGAGAAGAAGGCAAGCCTCGCGCCGTCGTCGTCGTCGCTCGGCTACGGCTACGGCTACGGCTACGGATTCGGTCAATTGATTGATTAACTTTTTGGACCAAATTTATTTGTTAATAGTAAAATATTAACAGAAATGTTATTAAATATTTGTTTTAATAACAAAATATTAATATTAAATCCAATCCGCTTTTCTGTTTTGGTAACAGAAAAGTAACTACCCTCTTCAATTTTCCCTCTTTATTTTCCCTCTTTATTATTGAGTATGTGAGAAAGCACGGGAGAAAATATATTATTGATGTATATACATATGTTACAATGAGCCCTATATATATACACACATAACATGTCCTACTCCTAACATATATTGGATTAGGGTTATTTATTTACTCCTATTTACATGACTATTCTAACACTCCCCCTCAAGCTGGTGCATATAAATCATATGTACCAAGCTTGTTACATATGTAGTTAATACGAGGACCAGTGAGGGACTTGGTGAAAATATCTGCAAGCTGATCATTCGACTTCACAAACTTTGTAGCAATATCTCCCGAGAGTATCTTTTCTCTAACAAAGTGACAGTCAATCTCAATGTGTTTAGTTCTCTCATGGAACACTGGATTTGACGCAATATGAAGAGCAGCTTGATTATCACACACAAGTCCCATCTGACTAATCTCACCAAATTTCAACTCCTTGAGCAACTGTTTGATCCAAATTAGCTCACATGTCGCCATAGCCATTGCTCGATATTCTGCTTCTGCACTAGACCGAGCAACCACATTCTGTTTCTTGCTCTTCCAGGACACCAAATTTCCTCCTACCAAGACACATATCCAGACGTAGAACGTCTATCAGAAGGTCGATCCTGCCCAATCAGCATCTGAGTATCCAACAATCTGCTCATGGCCTCGACCCTCAAACAATAAACCTTTGCCTGGAGCTGATTTTATATACCGAAGAATGCGAACAACTGCATCCCAATGACTATCACAGAGAGAATCCATAAACTGACTCACAACACTCACAGGAAAGGAAATGTCAGGTCTAATCACTGTAAGGTAATTTAATTTACCAACCAACCGCCTATATCTTGCAGGATCGCTAAGAGGTTCCCCCTGTCCTGGCATAAGTTTAGAATTCGGATCCATCGGAGTGTCAACCGGTCTACAACCTGTCATTCCTGTCTCTTCAAGAATATCTAAGGCATACTTCCGTTGTGAGATCACAATACCTGAGCTAGACTGAGCGACCTCAATACCTAGAAAATACTTTAATCTGCCCAGATCCTTAGTCTGAAAGTGCTGAAAAAGATGTTGCTTCAACTTACTAATACCATCCTGATCATTGCCGGTAATAACAATATCGTCAACATAAACGACTAGATAAATACAGAGATTTGAAGCAGAATGTTGATAAAATACAGAGTGATCAGCTTCACTATGAGTCATGCCAAACTCCTGAATAACTGTGCTGAACTTACCAAACCAGGCTCGAGGAGACTGCTTTAGACCATA
>NW_017670800.1:260594-292508 GCF_001879085.1 Nicotiana attenuata
AAAAAGAATCAACTGAAAATTCTCTGAGACAGATGAAGAAAACACTGTGTTTGCCGGAAAAGTACTGTAGCTGCCGGAAAAATCAGTGTAGTCGCCGGAAAAACTCAAAGTGGTCGGAATTAAAAAATAAAAATATGGACAGGCTCGGAATTGCAGGGCGATCCAACTGTCCTGAAGAAGCGAAGCCGAAAAATGGCCGGAAGAGGCCTCACGCGCCGGCGCGTGGGACAGACGCGCCGCCGGCGGCAGAGTTCCGACAGGCGCGTGACGGCGCGTGGAGGGCTATTTTCCGGTGATTTTTTCTGGGGTTTGGTCGGATCTCTCTTGGGAACCTTGTGGTGGTGTTGGATTTTGCACAACACTGTTAATTAGTGACTTTGACGCAATAAGTCACTTAGGTCACCGGAAAATTGCACGGTGACTGAGTTCTTTCTTCCCGGAAGTCGCTGGAATGATGCACAGCGATATGTTTCTCACTAAAGCTCTGATACCATGTGAGAAAGCACGGGAGAAAATATATTATTGATGTATATACATATGTTACAATGAGCCCTATATATATACACACATAACATGTCCTACTCCTAACATATATTGGATTAGGGTTATTTATTTACTCCTATTTACATGACTATTCTAACAGAGTAAATGGCCATTTATGTAATGGCATTTATGTTGTGGGCGTTTTGCATAAACAGCCATTCTGAAGAGACCCAACTTTGGCTATAAATACAACACTATTCTGCTCAGAATTTTAACTACAATTTTCTGAGTTTCCTCTCCTTCTTCTGCATACTTTTAGCATCAAAACAAAGCAAAAAGTAAGTGTGATTTGCTACCGAACTTTGTGTTCGCTGAAACACTGGGGTTTGAAGTACCACTACACCAGTGTGTAATTCGTTCTATCCTGGGAGGAAATAATCCATAACCTTGGGTACTAGGAAGGGATTAAATTCCTTAAGGAAACACTGTGAATTCAGTGGGCTCAAATTGGTTTATGTCATTTCTGTTTATATTCATTACTGTTTATATTCATTTATATTTCCAGAATTTATTTTACAAATACAGTGTAATAACATAAAGCCCTGCCAACATTTAGTGAAAAAATCCACAAAAATAACATATAAATAAATACTTTATATCAAATTAATTAATAGTATAAAAATTATCAATTAAATATTACTATAAAAATATTTCAATATATTTATGGACGTTAAACGATTAAAGAGAATAATATTTTAATTAATATTATTCAATTTACAGACATCATCATGGATTGTAGAGGTCGGCCGGTTGCAGTTTGATTGGCCCCTGATCGCGTCTCTGATCGAGCAATGGAGACCTGAGACTCACACATTTCATTTGCCTATCGGTGAGGCGACCAACACGCTAGAGGACGTGGAGGTATTATTCGGGTTGCCCGTTGATGGTTTGGCTGTCCACTATCCGCTTGCTATTAGGGATTATCTGAGGCTCGACTATCTACAGATGCTACAAAGGCTCACTGGATTCCAGCCGGCAGGGTAGGCTGGTATCAGTTGCGTTAGTAGATTGTAGCTATCGCCTATTATGCAGCATCTGGAGGCGCTGCACGAGGAGATCACGGATGACTCACCACTTGAGGCTATTGAGCAGCAGTCGAGGCTGTTGATCTTGATGATATTTGGTGGTATTCTTTTCCCGAACACCTCAGGAAACCTTGTTAGCCTGCGGTTCTTGCATCATCTGGAGCGGTTAGATCACTTACCCATGTACAGGGCGTCCATGGGTAGCGTAAGAGACGTTGCTGGAGTTATTCCGCTACTGCAGGTGATAACATTATCAGTTCTTTTCATGATTATCATAGAGATAGTAAAAATTACTCAAATTTACGTCCACAAATCAATATTAGGTTTGGATTTGTGAGCGATTCTTGCAGATACAGCCCCCTCCCCGATCGATAGCTCCAGATGCACCACCCCCACCTTTTCTGCCACGTGCTAGGAGATGGGTAGATAGGTGAGGCCGCGCCCACGACTAAAAACTTGAAACCATATCTTCGCTTTTCAATGTTTGGTACCTTTTTAGCTTTTCCACTAGCTCTTTTTGTAAGTAATCCTGTAGATTCCGTGCACTAAACCAAATCCTTGCTTTAGCTTTTTACCTAGTCCCACTTGGTTGGAATTCTGGAGAGACTACTCTCCTGTTGGATCAAATGTTTGCCTGTTTCTACTTTGATTTAAAGGACAAATCAATTACTTTATCTCGTATACTATGATGAGTTGTAGTTTTGTTGACCATCAAAGACAATGGATGTCAACATCATATGTATAATTAGCTGATTGTACATATGGATGTCAACTCTTTTACCTTCGCTTTCACTATTCACGATCCATAACAGTAAAAAAGTTTTTTCTTTTTTTAAAAGTCACTTTTTTCCTATAAATTACCACAAAAGAAGAGACCTAATTTGCATCGTCCAGCAGGATAATTAAATCTAGTGTCCCGAACTTTCTGTTCTTCCCCTCTTTAGATTTCAGGTTCTATTCTCATTTTTCTATTTAATATTTGCTGATGCCACCTAATCTCTAGCTAATCACAAATATATATCCTTGTAGATTTGGAGACAATTCTTTTTTTTTTTTCCAATTCGGATTTAGATTGACTAGTGGGCCCCACTTGTTGTATGTTGTATGATGATCACAAGGCACCAGATCAATTTGGAGTTAAGTTTAAGCTTATGTATATTCTTGTGGCTTGTAATTAAAGCAAGATAATCTTTGTGATATATGAGTACTTGATAAAATCTATGTTAAGTACGGAGTATTATTTTTAAAGATAAAATGGTGGTAAATAGAAGGCTCGAGCTCGAAGGTGTAGAACTGACATGGGTTGTTTTCTTCCACGAACTTCAATGATATCCTTATATTTGAACGTTGCTTCCCTTTTTGTTTAGCTCTTAGTTTTTACTAATTAAGATAGGATGATTAGGACGACTAAGCTTAAGATAAGGTGATGCTTAGTGCTTTTGTTAATGCTTTAGTTGCTACTCTTTCTCTTTGTTGCACATTAAGTACTAGCTATAATTACTTTAGCCTATCGAAATTGGTCGATTTTAAAAAAAAAAAAAGAAAATTTGAAAAACTAACCGATTTCGATCAGTTATTCGACTAGTTTTTTGATCGACCGACGACCACGGTCGGTTTTTGTCGAAGTTTTAGTATTGAATATGGTGGAATGATTGAGATTAAAGGTGTTAAACAAGTCGGGCAAGCCCATTAACAACCCAGTTCGACCCGGTATTATCCAGGTCAGCCGGTCCAGAAAGGAGTGGGACAGGTTGGCTAGGGTATGGGGGTTCGTCCGAACAGGACGGGCTTATTTTGGTTACCGATGCCCCGAAACCCGGCTAGCCCGTTAAGGAGTTATCATATGTTTACCGGGTTCCAGCCCGACCCAATCCGGTAACTGTTTTACACATTTTTTCTTAAGAAAAAAAACAAAAACTGATTGTTGTCAACGGTCAAAATCTGGGAAGTCTGTTGACCAACGACTATTTTTTGCAAAAATGGCCATTCGGCCTACCCTATTAAACAAATAGCCGCCCCCTAATAAGTTTCAGCCATTTTTAATAAAGAACATAACATAAGCATAAGCAAAAATTGCACGGGACGACCTACTTGATCGCCCCATTTAATCCGTACTCACTTTTTATTTTATTTTTTAAAACTTGTACCCAATGTTTAAACAACTTCAGGCCTTTTGCTCCTCTTTCTTCTTTTTCTTCTTCTTCGGGTAACAGTAATTTTATATGGTATTTCTGAACATATTTTAAGGTAGTTTATGATATTTTACAGTGGTGAGCTGTTGTCGCGCTTCATTTTTTACTACTGCTTAGGGTTTCTACTTTTTCTTTTTCTAAATTGTAAAATAGGTTCGCTAGATTCATTGTTATTTTGACAAATTGATGATTGGGGTTTGTTCTTGATGATATTTGGAGGTTATGTTTCAAATTTGAGCTCATTTGGAGTAGATTTAGGTATTAAATTATATATTTGACTCTTAAATTCGAAGAACAAATTTCTATTTCTGCGCAATTTGCACTTCAGGCCAATTTGACATGCATGAAAATGTTAGTTGCACTTCAGACCTTTTGGCCTAAAGTTCATCTGAAGTGCAATTTTCACTTCATATTGGCCTTAAGCGTTGAAAAACTTTTGTCGCACTTCAGATCTTTTGGCCTTAAGTGTGTCTGAAGTGCAATTTTTCACTTCAAGCTTATTGGACTTAAGTGTAGGAAAACGTTTGTTGCACTTCAAACCTTTTGGCTTTATTTGAAGAGCAATTTTTTACTTCAGATTTATTGGCCCTAAGTGCATGAAACCATTGGTTGCACTTCAGACCTATTTGGCCATAAGTGCATCTGAAGTGCAATTTTTTTACTTCAGACTATTTTGTTAACTTCAGACCCGATAAGTCTGAAGTTGATCATAAAAGTGAGTAGGCTTGCAAATTTTTTTACAAAGTGGGTATAGATTCAATTGTGACTCCAAAATCAGGTATAGATGGAGAAGCCCCTAAGTATAATAAAGAACCCGAAATAAAAATTAATTAGTGTATACACTTGCAAAACTAAAGAATCATTGGAAGCTACGTACACAGGCGTTGGCCTCATCCTAGCTAGAAAAAAGAAAGAAACAAAACTAAAGCTAAGATTCTAGATACTACTATTTTTCTAACTAACTTAGATGGTTAGATATAACAGCTTCACGTTGGAGAGATTCAATCCCTATTATGATTTCTTGAACTGCTGCCGATGTTGTAATATTGGTAGATACTTGAGTGTTTGGAATTGCAGTTGTTCCGCTTACAGTTTTTTGGCAAGTTTCAATAAGGCAGTGCCTACAAGTAGGGCAAGAAGAGTGGGAATTCAGCCATTTATCGATACACTTGACGTGGAAGCCATGATTGCACTTAGGCAGAACCTTAACTTTCTCTCCAACTCCAAATTCTGATAAGCAAATTACACACTCAGCGCCAACCCCCGGATATTTCAATATTTCTCTAGTGTAAGTTATAACTGGGAATGTTTTGAGGGCTTTTGTCTTGATCCCTGTATTGGCTAGCTTTGCTACAGAAGGGTTTGTATGGTTTGAGGATGAGTCTTCCATTACTCGGCTGACGCATCTCAATGCACACTTTATTAGGTAGTTCACGATAAGTGAACAAATTATGGAACATATAAGTACAGACAATACCATCACAACATTTGCATCAAATGATGGTTGATCATCTGTTGTGTCGTGGCTGATTCCGGTTGCCGGAGGCGGCGCCACGGTGGTCTCGCGGTGGTATTGTTGTAGTGTAGTTGGTATTAGAAGTAGTCTTCTTGAGTAGTGGAAGTTCTCCATTAATTCTTGATTGAATATAGTGGAAGTAGTTGCCATGGATTTTTGGTCGAGAGAATGTGTGTTTTCTTTGTATATATGTTGGTGTTGGATGAATTGACGTCTCCCCTTGGATGCAGTTGCTTATGTAGGACACATTTATAGGGCTAATTAACAGGGTGTAAAGTGTGATCAACTTTTTTTCTTTGAGTCTTAATATTATATTATATTTTATCCTTAGAGATTATTTGAGAGTTCTAAGCCATGTTTTCATTAACTAGCTTTAATTATTTCTAATATAAGAACTACAGATAAGAGTTTATTATAAACAATTGCCAAGTCGACCAGCCTAGGTATCTTTTAGAAGTAGCAATTTTCCTCTTTTGAGAAGAAAATGTTTTAACAAGGTTATTAAAGTTAAGAGTCTAAGCTAATGGGCTATCCACTCAAGATGGGGCCAGACCACTTCCATTGCCACGTGGATATGGGAATTATCGAAAATCAGATCTCCAAACAAATCATATATTTGGGACAGTCGGGAGAAATTCAAAAATAGTCAGATTTATAAGTGGTCGTTCAAAAATAGCTCAGTTTCAAAAGTAATCGAAATTTAGCCACTTTTCATGTAAAGATAAATTTGAGCGAAAACACGGTTCAAAACCCGGAAAATACGCCAGTATATTATGCTGGAGTTCCAGCATAAGTATACTTGAACTCCAGCATATTATGATGGAGTTCCAACATAAGTACACTAGAACTCCAACATAATATACTGGAGTTCCAGCAAAGTATACCGGTCCACTATAATATGTTGGAAGTTCATACAAAAGTGCTCGAATCTCCAGTATATTATGCTGGAACTTTCCATGTGTTGGAGTTCCAGCATAATATGCTGGAAGTTCATACATAGGTGCACCGAACTCCAGTATATTATGCTGGACCGGTCTCTGTTGCAGCAAAATAGTGGCTATTTTTTATTGACTTGGTAAACACTGACTATTTTTGAATGACCAGTCCGAAAATTGGCTAGACCGTGCTATTTTTACCCAAAATAATGCGAATAGGGAGCCCCAAAGCCCAAGAATGGAGCAAGAAATTTCTCTATTCTCTCCACAACATGGAAAAGTTGCAAATGATTTCTCCTCATTAGACTTTTGAATAACTATCCAGCGAGAGGTGGATGGGTAGGGGGGGGGGGGGGATTATGAATTATGTGAGTTGAAGTGTGCTTTCCATCACCAATTCATCTCATTCTCTTTTGTTTGCAGTAGGTAACACATTAATACACAAAGGCGAAATACATAAACAGCCCCTCCAAGTTGTCCACAACGGTCAGTTGAACATCTCAACTGAGATTATTTCCAGTAAAAAACTTCAAGTACTTACAAAGTATATCAAGTAAACACTTTGCGCTGACATCCAAATCAATTGTGTCTCACTACAAATTGAGCGCGTAAGGACATGAATTGTGTTCTTTTCTGTTTCTCTTTAGTTTAAAAAATAACATTTATTTTTGTGGACCCACATACCTTCATCTTTACTTCCCCTTCTTCAAAATTTTTTCACCATAGATGAAAAACAAGAAAATCCAAAGCAAACCAATGCCATACCCCGTCACTCTCCGACAAAAAATTAGCAAACATTACCAAACCATAGATGAAAAACAAGAATGAAACAAAGACATGGCAGCCGCCCCCGTTCTCTTTCTGCCCTTTTCACTTGCCAGACGATGCCGCTGCCGGAAATCCCACGAGCCGGCCGGTTGGCGACCCCGCTCCCTATTTTTTTCTGCAACTTTTTCAAACTATTATCGCCACTAGCCCAAGACTAGCAAGATGCCAGAAGCACAGAACAAACAAACTCGCCGGAAAACCTTCGCCGTTGACTAGGCCGAAAAATGGTGACGACCGCCAGCCTTCACTCCCGCTCCAGATCTGACCTACTACCTTTTTTTCCGATTGAAATTGTCGAAAATGAATATGGAGGGAGGCGTACGTATTTGGAACTTGGAAGAAGGAAAAAGATGATGAATGCAATTAACTTTGGATTCTTATGAAATCCAGTGTTCTTATTTTCAGTTATTAGAACCTTCAAGGTTCAATCTAAATTTTTCTTTGCCCAATTTTTTGCAGATGAAATGGTGGTCATGGGTTCAACGAGTAAGGGGAAGGGTTTGAGAAAGCTTGGAAGAAGAGTTAGGGGAAGGAGGAACGCTGGTTTAGGAGAAGAAGTTTTTTTCTTTTTTAAATGTATTTTTTTGTTAATTAAATGTGTCAAATTCTTATGGCAAAATTACACGTGTCATTTTTTGATTGGTTCATTTGCCATGTCATCGGCAAGTATAACTCACGCATATGGCCTGCTGTACGCGGGTGTTTACTTGACCTACTTAATAGCCACTTGAAGTGTTTAACTGGAAATAGTCTCACTTGAGGTGTTCAACTGACCGTTTTGGACAACTTGGAGGGGCCGTTTATGGATTTCTCCATACACAACACTTAAAATCATTCGATATTTACCTTAGCTACACATTCGATGTCAAAATGTAGTAGCTCCTCCTTCACTTTTTAACCGTATTCACTATCTTAATAAGACTATACTAGATAAAGGATGTTATAAATATATATTATATTATGGATGTTCATTTAGTACTCCGTCGTAAATAAGCTTCCTGAAGAAGCTTATCATTTCGGTACTCCGTTATGGATAAATATTACCCCCGGCAGAAGATTATCTATATCTGGTACAATAGCAGCTTACAAGCAACTTACAAGAAGCTTACACAGCAGTTTGCAGTAGCAGCTTACAAGCAACTTACACAGCAGCTTGCAGTAGCAGCTTACACAGCAGCTTGCAGTAGCAGCTTACACAGCAGCTTCCTTTCTTCTATAAATAGAGGAGATTTCAGTTCATTATGTACATCAGTTTGAAGTTGAATAATATCAATCTCTCTCTCTATACTTGTCTTTGATTTCTTTACTTTAAAGTCTTTATTTTATAACACGTTATCAGCATGAGACTCTGTCATTTTGAGTACTTACTTCGAATTTGATTTCTATCTTCGTGTTGTTTGAAACTCAAAACTAGAAAGCAAAGAAAATCAAAGTCAACAATGGGGCTATTCTCTTATACTTAGCTAGTGGCGGATTCATACTAATCGGTGCTTGGGAATCTTTAATCTCCTCCTCCGCTGTCCTGAAAAATTCATCACTGTCTTCCACTTCCCAATCGTTGACAGAGAAGCAAGCCCAAGATTCTGTTTTTTCTTCATTAATCACCTTTGTATCAATCTTAATCCTTTAAGTTCTCTTTATTCTCAATTTCCTTTTATCCTTTTCGATGCACTTAACTCTAAAGATCGAATTGGTTTAGTGCTTCAATTGCAGTCATGGCAGGTGATAATGAAGTTAACGCTGCTGAATCTAGAAGATTGATATATTAAGTGGAACTTGAGGTGATGAACTTTTCTTCTCGACAGTAGTTATGTGGATATCACTTACGTCCGGAGTGGTCAAATTTGTGTAAAGTAATTTGAGCTTTTTTATTTATATTTGGTTTAGTATCTTTAGCATCGCCTGCTTGGTTATGTGTTACGTATACAACACCTATTTTGGTATTTGTTTTCATCCTTATTATCTTAATAAAGGATTACAAAGTGGATAACATTGTTAGATCCACTTAAGCTCCAGCAGAGTTTGCAAGAAATATACAACCACCAGAAGTGGTTATGTTTCGCATATCTTATTGTAACTAAATTTTGATAACCACCAAAAGTGGTATATGCCTATGACCATCAGAAGTGATAATTTAGGCTTTCCATGGTTACAATTGAAGATAAGTTAGAGAAAATTTCTCTATAGTAAATGCATGCCTCGATTTTCTCCTGAAGTAGCATTATCGTAAAGGAGCTTCTAAGACATCACACAATTTGTGTGATTAATGCGCGTTCAGATAATTATGTTCCATTCCCTGAAGGATGAGAACTTTGATAAATATTAATTAATTCCCAGAAGTGAATGTGACAATGTTAATAAAGCTTGTGAATATGAACGCACTCTTGATTGTGAAGATAACACAACTCACCTCCAGAAGAGGTAATACGATTGAGAGAACATATCCTTAATCTTTCGTACTTCAAATTTTCCCCTGAAGTAGTAAACAATTGAAATTTCCTCCTGAAGCAGGAAAATATTATAAAGCTATGTAAATACCACAACTCACCTCCTGAATGGGTAGAATAACAAAGGATATCAATCTTATTTTTTGTGATATAAAGATCATTGCCGCACGTACTCGTTGTACGTAAAATATCTTGAAAAATTTTATTAAATATCATTCCAAGGCAAAAGTATTCTTGTAGAATGCTTTCTACTACAACCACATCAGTATATTATGGTTAATTACTGAGTCTCCGAAGGAAATAACAACTCGTGTATCTTTCCCTGAAGGATGTAATGACTATGTGGTTGCCGCTTTGATATAAAATATTCAGATGTTAATGGCATTTCTCCCTGAAGGAGACATTTGTCACAAAAATTGGTGGTATGAAATTCTTAATTTCATACATTTATAAATTTAGTATTTTCTTTCTATTGTTCATTTGATTATAATTTTCTCTCATGATACCAGAAGTGTCTGAGCAATATTTGATAGTACAAAATATATCAAAAACTCTTGAATAGCTAACCGTTTGTCTAGAAGACACATGATACAAGTAGTGTCTGAATAATATTTGATTGTGGAAAATAAATTGAAGGCTCCCGAAGAGCTTATATGCAAATTTGTCATTCATATTATATGATTGTGGTCAAAATATATGTTATAGTAAACCCGAAGTTTACTAATACAACTGGCTATTATATTGAAACTACAAATGATTGGAAGTTTGAAAAGCTTCACGTTTCCACAATCATAGGGGGTAAAATAATATGTATATGAGAAGTTACCCACCTTATTTTTCAATTTGTACTACATCATATATCATAGTAAACCAAAAGTTTACTAATGCAAAAATTTATGCCATAAGAGATAGCACATGACATGATAAACTTGAAGTTTTCATTTGCCATTTTTAAAATGAGCTATTTGAGAATTTAGATAAGCATATACTGAAGAACTAGAAGATTCTTCGAGAATTCTCTTGTGCTACTTTTTCTCATAATAAATTGGTTATACCGGCTAAAGTTGGGACTAAGACCCCTGATTCTGAAATATATAAAAGGTGAATATGGGCCCATTCACCTGTCATGTGAACCACTTATAGATGCATATATAAGATGGTTACATGTATGTTTACTGTCAACCTGCAGTTTGGCATTTGGGATTGCTTTTCTCAATTAAGAGCATAACTTTCAGATTATGAAATCAAGATAGTTTATCTTGATAATGCTGGTTTATATCCAAGCTGGTTTAGCATTGAATGCCTCCTACTAATGGCTAAATCATTGCTTATGAGAACAAAGCTTCAAGTGTTGGTCTAAGATTTTCTAAATTGCATATAGCAGCACTTGTATGCATCAGATCAACAATATATGATAAGTCCTCCCCTCACAATTGGTTTAGGATCAGAAATCAAATATTTTTACTATCTTTTGATGTGTGGTATATGATTAATTTCTCTACCACAATACACAAAGATATATTTTCCAAAGAAGATTGGGAATATATGTTAGTTTTCTAACATTTGGGGGATGGAATAAACAGCTGAAAAATATGCTATATGAATCGAATTATCATTAATATGATCCTCACTTAGAAGATAATTCAAGTCAAATGCCAGAAGCATTTGCTGATCCAAAATCAAATATCATATTTCAGCTGCAAATGCTCCTATTAAAATTTAAAGTCCCTGAAGGATAGAGTTTACTGTTCGCATGAAGCGTGGTAGACCAATTGGTTCCAAAGGTAACAATCCTTGAAAAATGATAAGGAGCTAATGATCAAAATGATTATAATGAGGAGGAAATAAGCTCTAGAAGAGCCCACGACATAACATTTCATGAAACTCCAGAAGAAGTTCAGGTAAATAAAAATAAAGAATGTGATGAGATCTCAACTAGTAATGTCGCTTACGAACTGATACAAAGTGACCGTCGATGATATATTTGATACAATATAGTGCACAATACTGCAAAATATTGTGAGGATCGGACCAGTAGTTCAGACATCTGAAGATGTCATGCCATTTAAATGCAAGGCATAACCTATATGACTCATATGATTAAGTCTAAATGAAGATCCCTGAAGGATTTAAAATGCTTGAAGCATATAATTCAAAGTCTCAGAAAATGTACTCGATCAAATTATAAAGATCTTTTTACGGTTTAAAGCAATTTGGGCGTATATGGTATTATCGCCTCAGTGAATATTTGCTGAAAGAAAGTTACATATATGATGTAATTTGTCCACGTATTTAGAATTCGTTATACTTGTTGTTTATGTTGATGACATAAATCTTGTTGGAACTCCAGAAGAGCTCCAAAAGGCAATTGAATATCTTAAGAAAGAATTTGAGATGAAAGATCTTGGAAAGACAAAACTTTGTCTTGGTTTGCAAATTGAACATTTAGCATACAGGATCTTTATCCATCAATCTGCCTATACAGAAAGGGTCTTAAAATGCTTTTACATGGACAAAGCGCACCCAATGAGTACACCAATGGTTGTTCGATCACTTGAAGTGGATAAGGATTTGTTCCGGCCTCCAGAAGAGGATGAGGAACTCGTTGGTCCCGAAGTACCCTATCTCAGTGCAATTGGTGCACTAATGTATCTTGCTAATGCTACAAGGCCTGACATAGCATTTTCTGTTAATTTACTAGCAAGATATAGTTCTTCTCCTACACGGATTAAGGATCCGTTCTTACCTCCAGAAGAGGATGATGAACTCCTTGATCCTGATATACCCAAGTCTCCGCACTGTACTCTTTTTCACTTGCTCAGATTTTTTTCCCACTAGGTTTTTCCTGGTAAGGTTTTTAATGAGGCAGCTTGCAATGTATATTACTAGTGTACTCTTTTTCTTTGACTAGGATTTTTTTCCCATGGGGTTTTTCCTAGTAAGGTTTTAACGAGACACATAATAATGAACATTCAAGGAGGAGTGTTTTGAAATATTTTTGTGGATGTCCATTTATTACTCCGCTGTAGATAATCTTCCTGAAGAAGATTATCCACTTAGTACTCCATTGAAGTTTGTCTACAAGCAGCTGATGCAGGCAGGTTGCAAGCAACTCAATGAAATGACTTGCAATAGCTCTTGGTCTGATGAGATTAATTTAAATCTATCTGAAATAGTGGTGGATAATATTCTCTACAAACTCAATTTTTTGAGAAGAAGGTATACAAGATTGGAATGCGGAGATTCAAATATTTGAAACAAGGTTTTCATTGGGGGGAGTAAAATACGCGATGCACTCTTTTTTCCTTACTAAGGGTTTTTCCCACGGGGTTTTCCTTATAAGGTTTTTAATGAGTCATATTATCTTTTAATGAACATCCAAGGGGAGGGGGGGTGTTATAAATATATATTATATTATGGATGTTCATTTAGTACTCCGTCGTAAATAAGCTTCCTGAAGAAGCTTATCATTTCGGTACTCCGTTATGGATAAATATTACCCCTGGCAGAAGATTATCTATATCTGGTACAGTAGCAGCTTACAAGCAACTTACAAGAAGCTTACACAGCAGCTTGCAGTAGCGGCTTACAAGCAACTTACAAGCAGCTTACACAGCAGCTTGCAGTAGCAGCTTACACAGCAGCTTCCTTTCTTCTATAAATAGAGGAGATTTCAGTTCATTATGTACATCAATTTGAAGTTGAATAATATTAATCTCTCTATACTTGTCTTTGATTTCTTTACTTTAAAGTCTTTATTTTATAACAAAAGAGAATTTATGGTCAATAGAGGAAACAAATTGGACAAAGCTTTATGATTGTCCTATTGAAAAGCTTGAGTAGCTAATCTGATAAGCTACTATATATTCTATGTGCACGTATTACATTGATGATTGGCAAGGAGAAATCAGTGCCTGTCATTATTTCAAGTCGATTGAGATTGAACTGATTAGTAATACGGAAAATGATACCAAAAGGTTTAAAAAGTACTACTAGAGTCTTGTAAATATAAATTTAAAGTACTACTAGAGTCTTGTAAATATAAATTTGTAAACCATATATTGGCTATCTTATGCTACGTGTGCTTTAGCTTTTCTCTTTTTATGAAACTTTCAGTGCTTTCATATAAATTCTAGATTCCTAGATACACTACCAAATCTTCAGTTAGCCGGCAATTGGGCCGGGTGGGGCCCGGAATCGGCCCGGGACCGCGGACTAAACATACTAAACGGGTTAGACGGGTAGGGACCGTTTGGCTCGCGATTGACGGGCTCGTGCCAATCTCATGGGCCGATTTTACCGTTGGGATGGCTGGACCGCACCGGTCCCATGGCATGCCAAACGGGCACAACGGAATTTCAAAAAACAAAAAAAAGTCGTTGGCTCTTCAAAATATAGCCATTTACCACCCCCCCCCCCCAACTAATTTTTAACCCCAACATTTTTATTATTACACTTTTTTCCTAATTTTTACTATAAATATCCCCTCATTCTTTCATTTATCTTACAAAATCAATATCAATCTATCAAAATCTCTCTCTAATTTTCTTCATTACTTGCTACAATTGTTTACTTTACAAAAAAAATATAGTAAAAAAATTCTGAGTTTGCTACTATTGCTTATTTTATTCAAAAAATAATGAGGCTGTTAGAATTTGTGAAAAAACTGTGAAGTTGGTGAATTGGAATCTTCAAGTCTTCAACGGTAATCAATTTTCAACAAGTTGTTCGTCAATTCAGTAAACTCGTTCCAACTCTTAAGTCTTAATATTATAATTTTTTTTTGTTTTATTTAGTTGCTATTACTTGATTAATTAATTAATATGTCTTCCTTAAGAAATATTTTTGGGCACGGTAAAAGTAAGAATAAGAAAAAATCTAAGATTTGCAAAAGTAGTGGTACTGATGTTCCTCCTCCTCCTCCCCCGCCCCTGGATCCCCGATCCAAACCCTGTAGCCGTCCTGCACCTGCTATTCTTGTTACCGATAATAATTTATTACAATTTACCGATACTGAATTTTGTCATAATATTGCACGCGATAATTTTTTAGACCATGAATTAATGAATGCTCTCTATACTAATGATTAGAATACTGTTAATGAAAAAGATGATGAAGAAATTGATTTTGATGAAACTCAACCAGACGATGATACATCCACTAGTCATACTCCTGATGTTACTAGCGATAATGCTGTTAATCCTAATGATGACCCAACTGATACTTCCGTTACTGCCCCTACTTTTTCTAGAGAACCTACCAAACGGACGGAAACATCTGTTGTTTCGCCATTTTTACTCAACTAGTTGAAAAAAGTAAGGCTAAGTGTAAAACTTCTGGATCCATTCAGAAAGAAGAAATTTTGGACTTGCTGAATCACAACCAGAGATAGACGAAGCTTATGAAGAAATGCTTATTGAACTTGCTGAGGATGTTTCTTCGTCCGACAATGAAAGCGTGATGAACAAGCTACTTTTCCGCCACCTCCAACGGAACTTCCTCCGAACCTTGAAGGATTTATGAATTTAGTAAGAAATAGCTATATGGAAATTAATTGTAAGTTTTTAGAATATGTTAAATATTATATTTGCAAGTTTATTTTTCATCACAATGACTTGCAAATTAGTAGTTAAAATTTGAATTTCAAAAATTAGTATGTAACTTGTATTTTGGCATTTTTTGATTAGTTCCTTTTTCTTCTCAATGGTGGTATTAGCACCCTGTTGTGCTCATTCCATAAGGGGAGGAAGATTAAGAAAGATGTTGTCATATTTCTCACTACAAGAAATTCGCTGTTTTCCGACTACCAAAATAGTCGGAAAGTAGTCGGAAAAGTACCTATTCCGACTACTTTCCGACTGATTTAGAGTAGTCGGAAAAAGATTGGTCGGAAAATATTTTCCACCAAAAATTAGAAAATGCTGCTATTTTCCGACTGAAGTAGTTGGAAAATAAGAAAAAATATTATTTATTTTAAAAAATATTTCCGACTACTGTAGTGGGGATATTATACAAATAATAATTATTTATTAGTTATTTTATTGTATTTTCCGACTACAGTAGTTGGAATCTGTATTATTCTGGCCTCATTTTTGGACTATTGTAGTCGGAAAATCATTATGCTGGGCACACTTTTCGACTACAGTAGTCGGAAAACTGGGTTGAAATATGACAGAATGCTGCCATTTTATTAGCACATCACCTGTCAAATGCAAAATATGATGAACAACCAATTCTACAAGTCAATTCCAACTAAACAACCAACTCAACAAATCAATTTCAACTACACAATCAATTCCAACTAAACAATCTAATAATCAAACCAACCAATTCCAACATTAACAAACAAACATTCAAATCCCATAATATCAAACCAAAACATTACTTAACGTCTAAATATTTAATATAAAGTCTGAGTAGCTAATACATATAACCACTAACATAATAAAGTCTAAACATATATATACCACATCATTCAAATCTACCATAAAGTCTAAATATAAAATTTAAACATTCAAGAACAGTAATCAACCATAAATCACTACTACACATCAGAATCAGTCTCTTCATCATCATAAAAGTGGGGCATGTATTTTTTTCATATATTTATCCATTGTAGCAATGTGAGCTTCGGTCGTCTCACATCGTTTCGACAACAACTCAATATTCTTTTGCATTGCTCCCATTTCTTCCTGATTTTGCGCAATAGGAGCATCCGAAACTAATGGCGATGGACGAAAAGAGGAAGGCCGTTGTACTCCAAGCCCATAAACTCTTTCTTTGGATACACCACCTGCTACGTCCGTCCATATTGAAGTCATAACATCGGGTGACGGTTGGATTGAGGTACCATCATCAGAAGCAGGCTGCGTCTGACACCATTCATCCAAGCTTCTATGATATCCATCCTGAAATAAAAGTAATAAGGATTATATAAATAAATCAATATCTTTTGGCCCAAGATCAGTTGAAGTTTTGAAGAATGACAAACGAACTCAGTGAAGGACCAGGTTCATCTAAGGAGACACAGTTGTTATGGCCCATACACATGAGATGCACGTGAAGAAGATAAGTCCTTGAGATCAAGCAGCAATATCTTGATGAATATCTTCTGAACTGATCGAAAAGATTGCATATAGGATAAGGAGTTGAAGTCTCCTTATGAAAAGAGATCCGCAAACTGCTGTAGTTAGGTCTTGCGAAAATTAGGTACCACACAAACCTAAGAAAATGCAAAGCATAAAAGGTTTAATAAAAGAACTCTATGTGTTGAAGAGAGTGTACATGTTGTGTTTGATGAATCTAACACTCTTTGTGAGAGACAGGAACATGAAGATAAAGCCATTGGACTGGTGAGACAATTGACTGAAGCAACAGCACAGTAAAGTGGCATCAAAGGAAGGAGAGGTGATGGAACAGGCCCGGAACCAATCTGAAGGACCTGTACTGAACCGTTCCTCTGCAGCATAACTATGAAGGAGAACTAGCAGGAACCAGATGGTGGGGAAATCATACAAGTACCTGAGTTCTCACCCTATTGAGAACATCATCAATGAACCAACATCTGGGGTCAAGACAAGATCACAACTGAAGAACCTGTGTGCATTTGATGCTTTTCTATCCCTCATTGAACCTAAAAATATGAATGAAGCTCTACAAGATGTAGATTGGGTCAATGCTATGCAAGATGAGCTCAATCAGTTTGAAAGAAGCCAAGTCTGGCACTTGGTTCCAAAACCAAAAGGCAGGTCAGTCATTGGGACAAAATGGGTCTTCAGGAACAAACTAGATTGTTAAATGGCTTCTCAAAGAAGAAGTGTTTGTGAGACAACCTCCAGGATTCGAAAGTAAAGAATGTCCTGATCATGTATACAAGCTAGATAAAGCTCTCTGTGGTCTCAAGCAGGCCCCAAGAGCTTGGTATGAAAGATTGTCAAAATTCCTTCTGGAGCATGGGTACAAAAGAGGTAAAATTGACAGCACTTTGAAGGGAAAAAGGTAAAGACTCTTGTTTACAAATATATGTTGATGACTTAATATTTGGGGCCACTAGATAGGTTGAGCAAGGAATTTGCTGAATTAATGGGAAGTGAGTTTGAAATGAGTATGATGGGTGAACTAAATTTCCTCCTAGGCTTACAAATAAAACAAAGCTCAAATGGAACCATGATTCATCAACAGAAATATACAAAGGAACTAATCAAGAAGTTTAAAATGGAGGACTCAAAGAAATAGATCCTGCCTAAATTAGATGTGATGAACCTGGTTCATCAGTTGATCAAAAGTTGTATAGGGGTATGATTGGTTCACTCTTGTATCTTACTGCCACAGACCTGACATTGTTTTCAGTGTAGGACTTTGTGCTCGTTTACCCAAAGGTAGTAATTGATCTGTAGGTATGCTGATGCTGATTATGCAGGGTTCTTAGTGGACAAGAAGAGTACTTCAGGTATGGCACATTTCCTGGGGTCATGTCTAGTGTCATGGGCTACCAAAAAGCAAAATTCAGTAGCCTTCTACTGCTGAAGCTGAATATGTTGCTGCTGCTTTTGTTGTGCTCAATCTTGGATCAAACAACATGTAGACTTTGGAATTGAAGTGGGGTGTATTCCAATATTTTGTGATAACACTAGTGCTATAAGTATGACAAAGAACCCTGTTCATCATAAAAGGACCAAGCACATAGATTAGACACCACTTCTTAAGAGATAACTATGAGAAAGGGTTAATCTCCATAGAATTTTGTGCTACTGATAAACAAATAGCTGACATCTTCACTAAAGCACTGAGTAGAGAAAACTTTGAAAGGAACAGGTTGGAATTAGGGATGATTAAGATCACCTAAAAGGTCCAGTTCAGAATGCACAATGAAAAAAAAATGATGAAAAAGATGAAAAAAAAAAATTTGGTTAGGAGTTCTTAATTCAATGTAAATATCTAGACTAATTCTTACTCAGTCTCATACTTGATTAGTATACTCCTGTGACATGTGTTTATATGAATCCTTAATCTCTTACAAAGTTTTTCTATTCTGACATTTGAGGCATGATCAAGGGAAGTTTTACTTGAAGAACCTGGTTCATCAGTATATGCTCATAAGAAAGTTCAGGTATGTTTCTATACTTTGCACAATTATAAAGATAAAATTATCAACCATGAGCAGAAGTCCTAATTACACCAAACTTTCATAAATTCTATCCGTTGAGCATTGAACCAGTTTCATTATCCTATGAGTCTAACTAAAACGGGATTTTTTCCTAAAAACTAGCGTCACTCATTTATCTCTAAAGAGACCGGAACTCTAATTACGCGTGGTTTTTTCACCTTTTGAGCCAGGTGTTTTCCACGTAAAAATCACTGTGCACTTTACTTTAGTTTCTTCCATAAGATTTAAAGCTTTTAGCTTTTAACCTAGTCCCACTGGTTTGAATTCTGGAGAGATTTTATGTATACTATGATGAGCTGTAGTTGATCGAAGGCAATGGATGTCAACATAATATGTATAATTAGCTGATTGTACATTAATGAGAAATTAAAACAACATGTTGTAGAAAAATTGAAACTGTATCTTTCACAACGTATATAAGTAACCTTTTCCTGGTGTGCCCTTTTGATTTCTCGTAATGTAATAGTTCAACTTGTCATTTTGTAACTAGTCATATAGATCCTAGATGAATTACTAGGTCAATTTCTATTCTTCCCTCTTTAGACTTCAGATTCTAGTTCTCATTTTTCTATTTAATATTTGCTGATACCTCCTAATCTCTATATAATCACATAAATCCTTGGCGATTTGGAGACAATTCTTTTTTCCAATTTGGATTAAGATTTACTAGCGGCCCCACTTGTTGTATGTTGTATGATCACGAGGCACCACATCAATTTCGGAGTTATGTTAAGCTTAGGTATATTTTTGTGGCTTGTAATTAAAGCATGATAATCTTTGTCATATAGCAGTACTTGATAATATCTTTGTTAAGTACAGATTATTATTATTAGCTCTTAGTTTTTACTAATATTTTTGCTAATTATGATATTATATTATGATTAGGACAAGCTTAAGATAAGGTGATCTTTTTAGTTGCTTCTCTTTTTTAATCCGGATGTCATCCTCCTCCACTGCAATGAAGGTGGAGGTCATGTAATTATGGGACCCTTTGTCCCACAAAATATATACTATAGAACCACCGAAGGCATCAGGCTGTTTGATTTTTTACGGATAAAATTTTCAGTTTTTACAGCAAATAAAGAGCAAGGCGGATTATTTTGCGAAGTAGGGTATTGAAGTATTACGAGGAGAGAAATTCGACTGAAACGAAGAGAAAAGTAGGAAGACTGGATGGCTTGAGATTGCACAACAGTTACAACGCCCGAGAAAAGTAAAGAGAAGAGAACTTACATTCGCAGCGTGAATGACTAACGAGAAGAAACACCAACAAGCAATAAGACAATGATGAAGCAAGCTGGCAGTAGGAGCAAAGAACCAGCGCAAGAACAAGAGTTTGGAACAAACAATTTCCATTTCGATGATTAAGTCTATCAACCAAAATAGAATCATTTACATGAGTGTTTCCACGGCCTCCTCCAAACTCTCTGGACCACCAATTACTTGAGATACAAAATCTATAAAAGCATACTGGCGCGTCAAGCACCTATATGACGCAATGGCCCCCAATACATGGCTGATAATTCTTTCCTAATTGAGGTATTCAGTTAAAATATAAAATATAAACAGAAATGAACATAAACAGAAATGACATAAAACCAATTCGAGCCCACTGAATTCACAGTGTTTCCTTAAGAATACCGACATATTTCCTCTATAGAGAGAGCGGTATGCGATAGAGTACACAATTGAAATTGCTAAACAAATGGACTCAACACATTGCAATGCCAGCACTTTAAATCTTGTTAATTGGACCATTATAACTAGCAACAGAATGGGTGGAATGGGGATCATAGGAACTTGAGATTGCACAACAAGTGTCTATTATGGGCAAGAGCTTGGAACCAAAAAGCTCTATTGACTTTTGATTTAGGGATTGTTAATCCCTCATTTCTCCACGAAAAAAAGAGAGACCATTTTGTTATATTATATAAGTCTTGTGATATTTTATAACATTTTATTATCGATATGATATTTTATTCTTATTATAATAATTTGTTAGACTCTTGAAAGGAAAAGAAAACCAACTTACCTCGTTGCTCTGACCCATATTGCATATGACTTCGTGTTTACAAATATCCATAATCCTCTAACAAATTCTATTTGAGAGAAAGGGGTGGTATGCGATAGAGAACCCAATTGAAATTGCCGAATGAATGGACTCAACGCATTGCAGGTATAAATGTCAGCCCAGTCAGTCTTTGACGAGAGAAGAGAACTTACAAGGACGACGACGAGAAGGCCAACGAGACTATCACGACCCAAACCGATGGGCCACGAAGGGTGCCCGAGTCCTACCTGTCGAACACCCCTGAGTATGCGTTTAAGATATAAATATGAATAACATACGTGAGGTAAACCTGTCCAAAAGATATACATATATACATAGACATGCGGAATACAGTGGGGCGAGTCGGCAAGGCTGCTATAGACAACTATATACCCAAAACTGGAAGCCGACAAGGCCACATACTATCCCATTATACATAACTGTCTACAGACCTCTAATAGAAAATACAACTGTACAAGGACGGGACTGGGCCACGTCACACCCATATATGTATAAAAGCATATCGTACCCAAATCAAGAGCAGCTCCGGTCAAGGGAGCCGGAATAATGTACTGAGTATGTAAGTCATAAAAATAAGCACACAAAAAGACATAGGTAAAACATAGAATAAAGAATTCCGCCTATAAGTCTAAATAACTTTATAAATCCTGATAACGCGTATATAACGCCATCTGGTCATGGGTCAATGTACATGTATAAATGAATGCAATGCATGAGAATTATGTCAATAAAATCTCTTGGAATGCCATGACCCAACTTATGTATTTTTCTGAGACCCATGAATAGATGATAAAATAATAGGACACATGGGAATTCAAGAACATAGGCACCTCTAATACTTCTATGAATAGAGTCATTTATGGAAGTTGTGCATTTTCTCGTTTTGTTTGTATGATCATGCCAAAAGGAAAGAAGGGATAGCCTTAACATCCTGAGCCGATTCTCTTCAGAATTAAGCTTTAACCTCCGGAGCTATACTGGCAAGCACCCACGGCAAGTAATGTCTTCACCTATATGACGCAATTTCACATAGTCTCATAGGGGGCTTGACTACTGTTAAATCTATCCGCAAAATAGTCCTCCAAGAAAATATGACTTTCAGGAAATCATAGTTTCGAAGCCCTATATTTTTGAACTTATGTCTCATCTCTGTTCGTTGCACGGATAAAATTTTCAGTTTTTGCAGCAAACAAAGAGAAATGCGGTTTATTTTGCAAATTAGAGTGTCGAAGTACTACTAGCGAAGAAATCGAGAAATTTGACTGAAACGAAGAGAAAAATAAGATTATTGGATGATTTAAGATGATTTAGGGACTTGGGAGATGAGATTATCTTGTAATTAGGTGTGAAGGGTGCATAGTCAGCAGTTAACACACAGGATGAGAGGAGCAAAGAACAAGAGTTTGGAACCAAAAGACTCTATTTTGACTTTTTATTTTTGACATTTTTATTCCCTAATTACCCCTACAGTGTTAGACAATATACCATTTTTTATTATTTAATAATGTCGAAACTGATAATCCTCACGTTCTCCCTACGAGAATACGTACAAGGGCCAATTACCTATGTGTTCTGTCTCCTTGCCATCTAGGCAACCTTTCAGTGAATAAATTCAAAGGCATTCCCCCTTTAGGCCTCTTTCTCATACCACGACTCGTGGGAGGAATTCTTCTAATCTCGTAACTGTTGCTATATTCTATCATGCAGGTTGTACGACTGTGATTATAAATGCGCCTATGCGACTCTTCTCTTCAACTTTTAGCAAATCTCTAGGCCTCACTTTGTGAACATATATAGAACTTGACAAGATGTCCCTCTAGGCATCTATAGTATACTGAAGTCTTTTGCTTAGTACTTTGTCGAACTTACGAATTTATCTATACCTTATTTCATAGATCTGTATGACTTTACTGCACCAAGGTAGGTCATACTACACCATAACTCTTACTTCGATTTTATTATTATCGAGGTTTTCTACCCAATTCTGGGTTACTCTCTCGCTTCTTATCATAGATGTATAAATTCAAGTCCTTCATAAAATTCTTATTCTTTCCTTTTTCTTTTCTTTTGGGTTTCGTAAAATTCTTTCCTTTTTTTTCTACTAACCAATTCCTATTCTTCCTAGGTTTGGTCATTCACTTTTCTTTCTTTTTCTAACTCCATATTATTATCTCTATGGGTTGTGACTAGCAAGGTTTATTAATAAATCTAAAGATTAAAATGTTTCAAACAGGGGGGATGACACTTGGAGCTAAAGTGAGGTCTGCCATTTGTGCCCTTAGAATTGACAAAGAGTTTAGCTATAACTCAATTAGCACTTATGTGGTTGAGAAATTGAACTTGCGTTGTGTTGAGCATATTGAACCCTACTTGTTGAGAGGAGTAAAGGTAGATAAAAGAGTGTTAGTACTATTCTCTATTGGAAGGTATGACGATGCAATCTGGTGTGATGTGATTTCCATGAATAATTACCATATCTTGTTGGAAAAATCATGGTATGTTTACAGAAGAGCTTCATATAACATGGAAAAAAATAGATATTCTTTTGAGGTTAACAGGAAGAAACCCATTCTTGGACCTTTGACTTCCTCACAAATTTGTGAAGATGAAAAGACTGTTAAAGAAAATATGGAAAAATATGAGAGAGAAAAGAATGAGAGGAGTAAGGGAGTGCATGTCGATATCCCAAGAGAGGAAAAAGGAGAGGTTGTATTGAGTGAAGAGAATGGGATGTCAAGTGAGAAAAAGAGTGAGCTTGAGGGAAAAGAAAAGAGAAAAGGCAATGAGATAACAAAAGTATGTCATGTAGAGAGAGAAAAATATGAGAGTTTGAGTGAAGAAAAAGAAGAAAACTTTAGTGAGAGAAAAGAGGCTAGGGGTGAGGAAAAGTTAGTCTTGAAATAAAAGCCAAAGAGAGTGTAAGTAAGAAAACATGTTCTTTACTTACTAACCCATTATTCTTGTAATTTTGGCAGCCAAGTATTAACAGAACTTTTGAAAGGGGAGATAAAGTGCAAGAGATGGTGGCAGAAAACTCAATTGGATTCCAACATGAATTTGGCGATATCTCTTCTTGTTGGATGGTGGAAGATAAAATCTTGATTAATTTCTTTGTTGTATATTGTTCCATTAGTAAATAAGTCCAAGTATGGCATGTATAATTGGTTTATTCACATTCTTGGTATTTCTAGAACACCTAAGGTATTTTTGGAGGTAATGAACTATACTCTTATTTCTTATTGCATCATAATTTTTGTGTGAACTTGTAAATTGCTAGAATGTGAGTTTTGATTTGTGATAGGAAGTCATTCTTCTAGTCATGTTGATTATGAGCATGTAAAAATATTTGATACTAGTAAAGAGGCTATGGGTGTATTGACTTTTATTTGGGAATTATGGGCTTCTATAAAATTTAATATTCTTGATTTTTAAATTGCATTTGCATTTTGTAAGCTAATTTGCATATATTTGCAATACTAGCCCTATTAATGCATAATTACGTTGGGCCCTGCGGACCGCAGAAGCGATCAATAGACCGAGGGAAGAACTGGATTATGTACGGATTTGCATGAAATTGGTAGATTTAGGGTTTTGGTGGGAAGACCTTGAAATTTATATTCTTGGAATTTGACCACGTTCTTCGAGTCTTCGGAAGGGGGTGGAATGCCGGTTATGAATATTCGGAGCGAGGTGAGTCTCCTTTCTAACCTTGTAAGAGGGAATTACAACAGGACCTAAAAGCATGCTATACTTGGGATATGTGTGAACTTGTTGACAGTTGGATCTGTTAAATCCTATCGAATTGATAAATGGATTTCTAAAAGGATCAAACTTCATTGGATAAATATTCCCCGATAAATTTTTAATTTGCTGTTTGAGCATGTATTTCTATGTGTACCTGCGTCGTATGTATGATATGCGAGCAGGGTGAATGTTTATTTAAATTTGACCGCGTCGCATGTATGGTTCGCGAGCAGGGTAATAGATGCATCTATGGTTCGTGCCGCTCGACCCTCAGCAGTGCACATTTTACATTATGTTGGATCGGGCCGTACGACCTCGACATGAGTTGCACATGCTTGTATTGCTTGCCTTGAAATATATTGATATTGGTATCTGCTCCGACTTGAGATAATTGTTAATTAATGGATTATGAATC
This sequence comes from Nicotiana attenuata, assembly GCF_001879085.1. Taxonomy (NCBI): domain Eukaryota; kingdom Viridiplantae; phylum Streptophyta; class Magnoliopsida; order Solanales; family Solanaceae; genus Nicotiana; species Nicotiana attenuata. The sequence continues at coordinate 285,477 of NW_017670800.1, forward strand.
CGGAGAAAAGGAACTTTTACCTGTTTAGTGACTTATTTGAATCTACTGTTGCTCTTAATAAATCCGTGAGTCATCACATTAATAATATTATTATTGGACCATTAGTAAGTGTCGAAGTTGCCATCTCGTCTCTACTTCTTCGAGATTAGGCGAGATACTTACTGAGTACACGTTGTTTTCGTACCCATGCTACACTTGCTGTGTATTTTGTTGCACAGGTACAGGTATTTCTATTGGCCTATTGGGTGTAGCAGCACGGGTGATCCGGAGACTAGGTGAGCTGTATTTCCTCGAGGCAACTCGCAGCTAGTATAGTCTCTCTCAGAATTGTATTTACTTTCTGTCCAATTGTGTTCCGGACAGTTGTTGTACTTTATTCAAATTCTTAGAAATTGCTCATGCACTTGTGACACTGGGGTCTGGGATGATTATGAAGTATTTTGTATTAATTGCTTATCATTTAATTTGAATTGAAGCGATTATCTTTTTATTGGTAAATTTGTAGGAAAATCATATATTTCAAGAGTGGTTTCTCCCTACATAGTTGTCTGAGCTATTATGTTCTTAGCGGTACTTCTGAGAGCTTTGAGGCTAGGCACAAGTTGCCATGATGCTAAGAACGATTGTTCCGCAGAATTGATATGATGGAGGATGTGCATGTAATTGACGTACTAAGTTCGCTGGTGTTATGATCTTCCACAATTCGCCTTTGGGGTAAGATATTGTGAAATAGTATTGAAGATACGGCTGTCAGATATCGCGGGGTGCGGTAGTTCAGGATGGAATCAGTGTTTCTAATGTTGACGGTTCGAGAAAGATGATCTTTGGAAAGGTTTAAAGTTAGCAGCAATTGTGGGTTCAAGTGCCACGAAGATAGATTTTATTCAAGGCAACAACTGAGAAGCAAAGGATGAGGAAGGACATGTAAAGACGAGTAGCAGGGGTGCCAAAGTGGGAGAATTTGGAGTGATTTGGGAATTTGAGTGATTGATGATTTGGGCCTACGGATTATTTGGGGCTGACGACAGGAGATTTGATGGGAAGGACGCAAGAAGGATACAACCCAACTTTGAATTGGAAGGATGTTGCCGCGCATTTAATTGATGTCCACAAAGGGTGAATGGACTTGTGCAGCTAGAGAGTGAGCTCGAACTCAGGATGGGTCATTAATGTCGTGGAGGAGATCGGTCATTCAGTGAGATAAAGAATATGGAATTCCGGGTTGATCAGGCTCTATGATTGGGTTGCATGGTTAACTACTTGCGAGGTTCTGGTTATTAGCATATTGATGGGTCATTTCAGCTATGGAAAGAACATAAGTAGTAATTCGAGCAATGATTGTAAAGGTGCTATGGTTGGCCTTGTTGGCTATGAGCCTATAGGCGTAAGAATCAAGCTTTGTAGCAGCTTATAAGAAGAGGCGCAGAATGTCTTGATTTGCTTGATTAGCCATAGTTGAATTGGCATTTGTGTATCAGTGGTCCGGGTTATGATGAAAAATCGTGTTCTATCGTATATTGGCATGTTGGGTGCAGAGAGTGGAATAGAAGTGGAAGTGAGGATCAGGGTTGCAATTCGGTGTTGACAAGGCTCTGTATCTGTTGGAGGCCCGGATTAGTGTGGCATGTAGCCACTTGATTGCTTGAAGAGTTAAATCAAGTATGAAGATTGTAGTGATGTCGTTAAATTAAGAATTGATGCCTGGAGGGCACACGGTTTATTGGGCTGTGGACTGTGGAGGATTACTCCGGTTATAATGGTTGTCCTTATGTGTTATGAGGAGAAAGGGGAGTATTTATGGACCTTTGAAAGGTTATTAGCCTAGTTCGGTGTGATCAGAACCAGCTTGAGGTCTGTGGAGGGATTTAAATGTGAATATGGGCTCTATATCAAGCCAGATGTGTTCATTTCAGTAATGCGCTCCTTGTGGAAGAGCATTCAGGGTGTTATTTCGTCGTCAGTTATTTCAAGTAATGATATATTACGTCATGTGAGTTGTGAGACGGCTTGGTGAATTGCTTACGTGTTGAGGTTCCGCGTAGAGATGATATTATGTGAGTAGGATGGCTCTCAAGATTCAGATCGTATATCGCACCTCAGTTGTGCTTGAGTTTTGTAGCCTATGGCACTATATGTCTCCCAGGGATGGTATTATGCACTTAGCGTGCTTGTGACCGATATTCGGGTGCGGGGATTCCTTGGTCTTTGGTGCCTTGAATGAGACTTTTGATCATGTCCGGGGTGGCTTATTCCCGGGGCAGTTCGTACTGGGTGAGACAAGGGTATTGGATCTAGGATCAGTGCGATCGGATTATATGAAGTATATTAAGGAGCTAAGACCATTATTTCGTTCAAGATGAGGTGATGGTTCTTGAAAGGAGTATAGACCTAATGATTTGTTGATTCGGCAGTTATAAGAGTGACCTATGTAGGTCATGAGGTGCAATGGGAGCATCAGATTCGTGGAATTTCGATTTATTCGATCAGAGAATGCTATTGTGGTTCTGTGAGTAAAGTGGTGCAAGGTGTGAATTCAGCTAAGATATGCAGTCATGTTTTGGCGCTGCGTGTAGTTATTGATACGGCGAGCGTATGTTGGAATAGGCCTGGCAGAGCATTCCGGATGATCGAATTGGGCTCTAAGGCTTATTTGCTTAAGCGAAAAGGATATCTTCAGATTGACCGAGCTAGGGCGCCCCTGAGGTGGCTGATGGGAATTGCCCTCCTATTTGTGGGGGCTACGTAGTACGAGGTGACGAGAGTCCGTGCGTAGCTACTAATATGTGTAAGTCCGGGTAGTCTAGGACCCAAAAGCATGCTATACTTGGGATATGTGTGATGGATCATTCTGGCCTTGGATATGTTACCCAATTCGCATGTATTATGCCTGCGTTGTATGTATGATCGCGAGTAGGGTGAATGTTTATTTAATGCTATGGTTGCCGCTGGACCCTCGGCAGATTATGTTGGATCGGACCGTACGACCTCGGCATGAGTTGCGCATGCTTGTATTGCTTGCCTTGAGATTTATTGATGAGCGGAGACTTTAAAAAGGAACCTGTTTAGTCCTACTTCTTCGAGATTAGGTGGGATACTTACTGAGTACACGTTGTTTTTGCCTTGGTGCATTTTGTGCACAGGTACAGGTATTTCTATTCTAGAGCTGTATTTCCGCAGCTAGCATGATTTCTTTCGCTGGTTGGGCTCTTATTTTTAGAATTGCTCATGGATTGTATCATTTAATTTGAATTGAAGCGATTATCTTTTTCTTGGAATTTGAAAAATCATAGAGGGACCAGGGCTATATCGATTTGCATCTAGGGTTCATCTCTCGCATGTTCCAGGCCATTCCGATGTGATATTGAGTGAGATCGTTCTATATTAGCCACAATCTATGGTTTTCTAAACATGTTTCTTATCTCTGTTGAAACCCTCCTCCTAGATCTGTACAGATCTAAGGTGATTTGAGTTTGTTTCCTGTGAGTTTTACAATGGCCTTGAGATTCTTTACAAGAATCGTATGATTTCAAGTGATTTTCATCTTTTTCTAAAAATTAGGGTTCCGATATTTCTTTTATAATTTTGTTTGATGATTCTTTGTGTTTAAACTTCTGCTTCTCATACATTTTTGACTGATTTTATGAACCTTCTACAACCTTGGCTTGTTGTACTGAAGACCCTAATTTTTGGGGTTCTTCGTTTGGTTTCTGGATATTGGTACATATTAATGTGTTCTTGCCTTGGTTTCTTATGACTTCTCATGATTTACTTGTCCTAGTATGTTTCTACTGAATTTTCTTAGTTCAACCTTTCACTGATACTATGTAATTGTGTTCATACTGATCATTCATGCAAGACTTGTATTCTTCTTCTGGATCCTTAATTATTCTGAATCCCTTAATTCCTGCGTTTGATTATCACCACTTTACTCAATTTGATTGAATTTGCCTGCCTTAATTGCTTTTCCTTGCCTTGTTTGTATTCCGCTAATTATTATTGATTTGTTTCCTTAATTAAACTGTTGTGCATTTACTCGTAATTACCTATTCTATACCTAAACTTTACTTTATTCTTTTTCTTAAATACTTAGTACTATAACCCCACTACTCTCTCTTATATATAACCTCCTCTTCTTTTAAGTTTGGAAAGAACTTTTGGCTAGGATTTATTATTGCAGTCGCTTCAAGAATCTTGTGTAAGTATTAGTTTGTGATGGAGGTTTATTATTCTTGATAGGAGAATACTTTTTATTTTCTACTGTCCTACTGTTCCCTCCCTTTCCCCTCATCTCTTTCTCTGCTTATCAAAAGTCCATCTTTGTTCTTGCTTAGTGACATATAGAAATTATGCCTTGTACAATTCTTGTTTGCTCTTTTCCGTAACTATTTGTCTAATTTCTTGTTTTTGAGGTTTAATTACAAGTTACTCTTTATGATCAAATTTTACTTGAATATTGTACGTATGCTTCAAAAGAAGATAAATTCTATAGAGAACTCGTATGGACATGGGATAGTTGAATGATGCATCATCTAGTTATAATCATATATTGTATTGGGATGATGATTATTACTTTTCTATTCCTTTGTTTTGCTTAAGGTATGGAGCACAGTTCAGATGATCACTTTTTTTCTCTAACGATCCTTAAGATGTCAGATTGCAGCTTATCATAATGACGTGTGTATGACTTGTACAATACCTATGATACATACACCTGCTTTTGAGTTTAAATTTCCAGTGATTCTATAATATTTGACACTGTAACTTTTTAGCATTTGGTTTTTTGGACCTAGTTGCTTCTAGAAAAGTTGACATCCTATACAAGCCATCTAGTTAAGAATGAAAAAAAAATAAGTGTAAGAGTTGATGCTTGAATAATAAAAAGGAGTGTCCAGTTAGTGGAGTTGTGCAAAGGGCTAATACTCTTCTATTAAAGAAATGGATAAAATATGCTGTTTAAATGAAACAATAAATATGAGCAAATTGTAACATCAAATGCATTACTGATTAGAATTTCATGCTATCTAAGACTACTAGAAAGTAGAAACTGTAGAGCCAAATGTCAATTTAGCGTTCACCTCTCTTACATAAACAAACCTTTTTTGTAGGTTATATATGGAGTTACTCTAAAGAACCCCTGTCTAATGCACATTGTATAAATGTCTAATCACATTTAGTTACAATGCAGATGTCACTAAAATAAATTCAATGTTCAACTTTGTTGTAATTCTTTTTCTTGTTTTGTGTAATTGTGTTTGCATATGTAGGTATTTGGTATTTGCATGAAATTGCCTTAGTGGATAAGAAGGGCTCAGAAATAAAGTGATTACATTTCCAGGTTTTTAACTTATCTACACTAGTGGTATATTGATTTTTTAACACTATCAAAATACTTTAACCTATTACAGTGGCTAGGTAACTGTCTTTATAATTTACAGGTTACTATTTTCATGTATTATGGAAGATTATCTTTATCTTTTAGGTGATGATCTTATAGTGTAAAATTATCGGCAGAAAAAGAAAGAAAACAAGGAGCTTTTGACGGATTATGTACTTACTATATGACATGATGATAGCTGGACAAAGAACAACTGAAGAAGCCATAGGTTTGATCAGCTTTTTACCATTAAGAAATCAAAATTTCAGGATAATAAAACACACAAAGGTTCTGAGCCTTAGATTATCTTTTGTCCATGAGCAAACATATTCTTTTCTCAATTGTAATTTTGTTTGCATCCTCTTGACTCTTTTTAATGAACTCCTTTTACTTCATGAAAAAAGGAACATGATGCTTAACTCGTGCTTGATATTTTGTTGGTCATAGAGATTCTATTGTGAATGCTTCACCGGTGATTGATAGGTTGCATTTGAATAATGCTATGTCAAAATGATATGCAAAGTTATATACTTCGTAATATTATCTTCTCTTATCAGGCTTTAGTATGTGAAATGGAAGCTGAGTAGAAATCTTATGTGTTCTTATCGATATTCTTTAAATTATAGATTGTGAGATTATTTCTATGCTTATTTCTAAGTTCATTTTGTTTCAGCATTTATGTACAAAGTTTCTGCGATTCTGCACAATGTTTCTACATTTTTTGCGTTTTTGCACAGCGTTTCATTTGCACAGTGTTTCATGACAGTGTTTATGCGTTTTCTGCACACTATTTTTGGATTCTGCACAGAGTTTCTACATTTTCTGGATTTTTGCATAGTGTTTCACCATGGCTGCATAGTATTTCTCAGCACTCTTGAATCATTTGTTATATTTCTCTGATATAATTTGTAGCGTGCAAGTAGAGAACAACGAGGAACCATGTAAGTCTAAAATGTTTATTGCAACTCGTACAAAACAAGGGAAGCAAGTTCATGAAGATGCTCAAATTGCAATAGTAAGCCATGTTGCAACTAATATATTTTCTGGGTTAGTATTACATCCGGATCAAGAATATGGATTAAGAGTTTGAGTTGTTCTTGGACTCGAATTGTCAAAGGATCCACAATTCTAGTTCTTATCAAACTCTGATTACTAACTCTATAAATATAACGATTGTTCTCTTTTACAGGTGATTGCACATAAGCAAAAGTTAAGCATATTTGAGAGCAAAAAGATCAAGTCTGATTTGCAAGCAACATATGCGAGATACAAGTGTGCACGTCTGAAGCTACATGAACTAAGATAGAAGAACCAGTTTCATCATTGTGTTTATTCTAAGTCTAGTTCAATTGTAGTAGGTTTTCATATTGTACCTTTCAGCTTTCTTAGAAGCAATTGTATTAGGTACTCTGAGTATTCAAGTTAGAGTTAACTTGAAAGTGTCGCAACAGTTGAGGCTGTGTGCTACACTGGGATTAGAGTTAATCCTTAGATTTACAAAGAATTTTGTAAATGCAGTTTTTGGCTCAGTGATTTTAGTGGAGTTTGGAAAAATCCTACTGAGTAGTAGGTCGTGGTTTTTTCACCTTTTGAGCCAGGTGTTTTCCACGTAAAAATCTCTATGCACTTTACTTTCAGTATTTATTATTTCCGCAAAC
>NW_017670800.1:294493-296307 GCF_001879085.1 Nicotiana attenuata
TATTGCTTCATCTTTATTATTAAGTAAGTAAACATAGCAATATCGAGTACTATCGTCAATAAAAGTTATGAAATACTTTTTTCCACCGCGAGATGGTATTGACTTCATGTCACAAATATCTGTGTGAATTAAGTCTAAAGGATTTGAATTCCTTTCAACCGACTTATAAGGATGTTTAACACTACTTAGATTCCACACATACTTGACATTTTGATTTGTCACATTCAAACTTGGGCAATACTTCCAAATTAATCATTTTCCGTAAGGTTTTATAATTGACATGACCCAAACGTATATGCCATAATTCATTTGACTCAAGTAAGTAAGACGAAGCTGAAATTTTATTATTTATTTTCAACAACCATTACATTCAGCTTGAAAAGGCCCTCAGTGAGGTAACCTTTTCCTGACAAACATTTCATTCTTACTTATTACAACCTTATCGGAAACAAAAACACATTTAAAACCATTCTTAACAAGAAGTCCAGTAGAGACTAAATTCTTCCTAATCTCGGGAACATGAAGGACGTTGTTCAAAGTCACCACTTTGCCGGAAGTCATTTTGAGAAATATCTTCCCACATCCTTCAATCTTCGCCTTTGAAGCATTTCCCATAGAAATTGTCTCATCAGGTCCAACAGGAGCATAAGAAGCAAAAGCTTCTCTAACAGCACAAACATGGCGAGTGGCTCCAGAATCAATCCACCACTCTTTAGGATTGCCCACCAAGTTGCATTCGGAAAGCATGGCACATAAATCATCAACATCATCACGCTTTTCAACCATGTTTGCTTGACCCTTCTTCTTGTCTTTCTTTGGAGCACGACACTCCGTAGATTTGTGTCCAGTTTTTCCACAGTTGTAGCAGTTTCCACTGAACCGCTTCTTGCTTGGGTTGTATTTTGGTCCAGAAGCCTTCTTCCTCTTTTTTTTCTCTTCAACAATATTTGCTCCCATTATTGTTGAGTTTCCACGGCCTCTCTTTTCAGCAGCTTTGTTGTCCTCTTCGATTCTCAACCGAACAATGAGATCTTCAAGGGACATCTCCTTGCGTTTGTGTTTCAAGTAGTTTTTGAAGTCCTTCCACAAATGAGGCAACTTCTCAATCATTGTTGCTACTTGAAATGCTTCATTGATAACAAGACCTTCAATGAAATTTCTATTAGTAAAAATACCAAGATTACTACTTTCAACGTCAATATTAATTTGAGTTATACCTTCAGCAAGGAGATCGTGAATAATCACTTGCAATTCCTGGACTTGGGTAATAACAGACTTGCTATCTACCATTTTGTAGTCCAAAAACTTTGCAGCAACAAACTTTTTCAACCCGGCATCTTCGGTTTTGTATTTCTTTTCAAGCGCAGTCCACAGTTCCTTTGACGTTTCCACGCCACTGTAGACGTTATACAAAGCATCCTCCAGCCCGCTTAGAATATAATTCTTGCACAAAAAATCTGAATGCTTCCACGCCTCAATCACGAGAAAGCGTTTAGTTTCTGGAGTTTCGTCGGACAGCACAGGAACATCTTCCTTGATGAACTTCTGGAGACTTAGAGTAGTCAAATAGAAGAACATCTTTTGCTGCCAGCGCTTGAAATCAATCCCGAAAAATTTTCCGGGTTTCTCCGCCGGTGCCAATGCTGCCGGTGTCGTTCGACTTGTTGAGGCATTGGCAGTCACCATTGGAACAGCTTGGTTCTCATTTTCATTAGTTATTTCTGTAAAAGAATGACACAAACGTTAAAATCACGTAGATTTTAATAGAGTACAAAACCACAAAGGTTTTACTCTTCCAGAAACAGTAAGTACAA
>NW_017670800.1:301065-302078 GCF_001879085.1 Nicotiana attenuata
ATGAATAGAGTCATTTATGGAAGTTGTGCATTTTCTCGTTTTGTTTGTATGATCATGCCAAAAGGAAAGAAGGGATAGCCTTAACATACCTGAGCCGATTCTCTTGACACTCCTCTAACACACGTTAATTGAGACAAAATACGAACAAGTTGTATCAAAAACTCGTTGCTTATGCAAAGACTATCTTGGCCGAAACCTCTCCTTAAGTAACTATGAAATGATAAGCTTGAATTAAGCTCTTAGAAAATGACGTTAAAATGTATGGAAAGTTTTGTTGAAATTTGAAGAGATTATGATTGTTATTCTTAAAGAAACTTTAAGAGAAATGACGTTAAAATGTATGGATTGTTATTCACATAATTAAGTTTGGTGTCGCTCTTCTTTCTCAAAGTGTGACACCTTGAAATTTTTAATACTTAGTCATTTAAATAGAAAGGGATGATTGCCACGTGAGGGGGGTTAAATCTTATCCCACTCTTTAATTAGTTACTCAATAATTAATTATGGCTCGGATCGTATTATACCCCAAATTGATCACCTTTCACGAAACTCATTTTCTTTGATTCGTTTACCCTTTAACCTTCACGGTACTTACTTATTGCTTGTTATAAATAGCATAAATTCTTATAGTCTCAAGAAAATCTCATCCCCGAACTTACGTCGATTAACTTACGACGAAACTTAAACGTACGAAAATGCGAGAGGTAACAGAGACAATAATGAAGCGAGCTGGTAATAGGAGCAAAGAACCAGCGCAAGAACAAGAGTTTGGAACCAAAAAAGCCTCTATTTTGACTTTTGATTTTTGTAAATTTTTAACTCCCTCTACTTTCCCCGCGAAAAAAAAAAAGAAACTATTATCGATTTAATATTTTATTATTAGTATAGCAGTTTGTAAGGCAGTATAGCATTTTTTATTTCTTAATAATGTCGAGAAAAAAGTTAATAGTCCCCACGTTCTCCTTACTAGAAAAATTTCTCTAAAATGTGTCTTAATTTTATCTATTACAAAA
>NW_017670800.1:303132-357903 GCF_001879085.1 Nicotiana attenuata
TTTCGGTTTTTTAAAATAGAACTAAAACCAAACCAAATATTATCGGTTTTTAAAATTTAAAACCAAAACAAATCCAAATCAAAAAAAAATATCGGTTTACTTAATCGGTTTGGTTCGGTTTTCGGTTTGGATCGGTTTTCCGTCAAACCGTGAACACCCCTACCAAAGGCGATTAGTTCTTCGTTAGCTAATTATTGTTGTTAGGATTAATCTTCAAGAATAGACTTCTTGAATTCAAGAAACTCTTTCTTGAATTCAATCTATCTTTAATTTCCGCCTTTTTTCGTTTCTTTATTTTCTTTTAGCTTCCGCACGTTTCTTGATTTTCTTGTTTTTTCTTGAATCTCCTATCTTGTTGTTATCATACGCGAGAATCCAATTGAAATTGTTGAACGAATGGACTCAACATATTGCAGTGCCAACACTTTAAATATTGTTAATTGGAAGTCCGTCATTACTAGCAAAAGAGTGGGTGGATTGGGGATTAGGAACTTGAGATTGAACAAGAAGTATCTATTGTGAGAAAAAACCACAGTTAACACAACAGAAATAACCTGAAACTAAGCTTTTTGACTTACCTTCGCAATGTAAGGGTCCATCTGTGACTAACGACAACTGACGAGATGAAACACCAACAAACAACGAGACAATGATTAAGTGAGCTGATAGTAGTACCAAAGAACCAGTGCAAGAACAAGAGTTTGGAACAAAAAAGCTCTCTTTTGACTTTTGATCTTAGGAATTTCTAATCCCTTATTTTCCCGCCAAAAAAGAGACCATTTTGTTATATTATATTGACCTTGGGATATTTTATAACATTTAATTATCGATATAATATTTTATTATTAGTATAGTAGTTTGTTCGACAATATAGCATTTTATAATATTTAATAATGTCGAAAAAACAAACTGATAATCCCCACGTTCTCCCTACGAGGTATTTTTTCTCTTAAATGTGTCTATTTTATCATTCAAAAGAGGCGTAGACTCGATCATTATTCACATATTCATTCCAATAAATCAAATGCGTTTTGACTTTTAAAGCAATAATAAGGTTAATTCAAACATGAAGTGGTATGACAAAAGTTGGAGCTTCCATGGTGACTTTTGGCTTTTCCCCTCTTCATCATGTTGAAGAATCACAATTAAATAACGTCAGCCAAGTCTAATTAGTTGAAGAATCAAAAGTAAAAACTAACAGTCTACCAACCATAGAATCATTAACATGAGCGTTCTCGCAACCTCCTTCAAAATTCTCCGGACGACCAATTACTTGAGGTATAAAATCTACAAAGGCGTAATGGCGCGGCAAGCTCCCAAGACAAGTAATGTCGTCACTTATATGACGCAATTCACAAAGTCTCGTAAGGTTTCTTCTCAATAACCTGGCTGGTAAATTTCTCGTAAGGGCCTGAGTATTTCAATTTCAATAAACAATAACTTATGGTTCAAGGTTGAGGTTATAATATTGTATGACTTTGTATTGAGGGGTATGGTACAAATAGCTCCTTAAGTCACTTTGTCTAGCGCCTCTCTTGCTTCTCTTATGTCGTGGGTTCAAATCCTAGCAGTTGCATGTGTTGTTTGTTTTAAAATTTTGTACCCAAAAAGATTACTCTTATAATAACCTCTAGGCTGCTAATCACCATGTCAGCTGTCATGTTTGATTTTTTTTTTTCGGCGCCGAAGTTGCTTAAGACCAGTTTGCCAAATTAGATGAATGATGGGCTTTTGAGTAATTATTTGGCACATTTATAGAAAAAAATATTTTTAATGAGGATATGAAATAAAAATAAAAAATAACGAATATAACTTAAAATATAAGAAATTTTCGAGGAGAGTTTGTATTAATAGTTTGAATGTTTTTTTATTAAATGATTCAAATTGTATTTTTCTTGATATGATGTCGTTACCTAGATATATTTATTTATTCTCTTTCTCAATTATTGGTATCATTCATGAAAAATCTTACGTACGTCTCTGACAATATCCATACAATATTTTATTCTGCTTTGTTATCTTTCTGCACTGATCATGCAAGTTGCTCATGCATGATACTTGGTTTTTTAATATTAACTAATACTTAACTAAAAGAAATAACTAAAGCTACTGGGACAATATTGAAATGTATTCGACGTATATGAAAAAAGGATGTCATTTACCAAACAACGGGGCATTAAATGCTTTAAACAAATACTTTGGTGTATAGTATTTTGTTTCTTTTCATATTTATCATCCTAGTCTTGGTGGGTGTTATTTATCTTCTCCACTGGCTTCTCCCCTCTCTTGGGTGGGACTCTCGATTTTAAAAGGTTGTCGATCCTTCGAGGATTTTACACTGATAGTTGTATGGGTCAAAATCTGAGCATACGTATATTAGCGCTAAAAGGAATGGCAAGGGATCGACTAAGTCGTGGTCGTATCTACAAGGAAAAATAACAATGAGTATCACGGCCGCTGCCAAGATTGAACCATTAGAAAGCTTGTACGGCAATGTATATGCCGTGATACTTAAGGGGAGCGATGTAAAGTACGATCAAGGGATTGTGGTATTCTAGCTAAGAACCGTTGGACAAAAGGGAATACTGATAATGTATATAGGATGTAAGAGGACAGGAAAAGGGGGCTCCCTCCTTCAAGAATAAGAGACAGAAGAACCTGAGAGGATTTCGGAGAAAAAACGAGCAAAGGTCTTGATCTTGGTTACAGATCTTTGTAATCATCAGTGTCAAATAAATAAAAATTGATCCCGTAGCTGTCAATGGCGTTCTTTCTATTTCTTCTTTGTTCTTACATTACGGAACAGTAACTCAAGACTGTAAGCCTATCATTTACGTTTGATATCTTTTATAATCTCAAAAAAGTTATAAGTTTAATTACATTTCTGTTTTCATATATAACGTGCTTAGATCTTGAGTTAATTATCCTTGGCTAGGATTCACCCTCTATTTTTCATTTATTAGTTTAACAAAAAGCTTAACACTTTTTGGTCAAACAATTTGGCGCCGTCTGTGGAGACTTCTTAGCCAAAGTTTTAGTTCCCTCTAGATCTAAAGCCAGCCAGAGTTTCGCTTCCCGGTGGACATAACCCCACCCTCTGTGTAAATACCAACTTGAGAAAATCGTAGGCAAGCTTTTGAAATAACCAAATCAATTAGGGTCAGATCTATACATGAAAACGAAATTTTGTCCAATATCTATACAAAACCCACGCCTCGTCGGTAGCGACGGGCTTGGCACGTCATATACGCATTCAAAGTGAGATCACGGTCGCTATGCACTTGGCACGACCACAATTCTAACTGTCGTATACACGTTACGCGCCAGTCTGTATTTCCACCTCCTAGGAAGGGACGATAGCCTACTGTCTGATTCTTTGAAATAACCAGCGTATCCTGCCTTATTTTTGTACCCGTATGTGCTATGTGATTTATGTACATAATAATATGACATGTTTCCCTTCTTCTTTGAAAGCATCGGACGGGATCGGATCGGGACCCGAGCTCGAGATTCCAACGGGCAAGGTAAGTTCAGCCCACGAGAGGCCTAGATGCGACTAACGGCGAAGCCAAACACAGGGCTGCCAAATCTGAAACCGCCATTCGAATACTGGACGGAGCAAGTAGCCCTGCAGCGCCCTTCCCCCTCTCACCGACTTACCAGACCAAGGTAATAGGCAATTTTGTTTGGGTTTAACATGTCATATGTTCTCTCTAGCATTCTCACAGGTTTGCGGACAAGGAACAAACGCCACCGAACACACCAAGAAAATGTTTCGTGCCGCATCATCTCACAGGAAATGACCGAGCAGAACCCTCCGCGCCGAGCCATATTACAAATGAAAAACGACTCAGGACAGGCCAATATCATTAAGAAACAATCTCCATAACCTGGGACTGAGCAATAAGTCCATAGAACGTATAATCTCTCCAACACAGGCAGAACATGAACTCGAAAAGCTTACGCGTATGTTTGCCATGACAATCCTACGCCAATTCAGCCAACTAAACATTATGAATCATGACTGAATGTCGTTTGAAATGATAAAGCCCCAAGGTGCCTTGTAGCCCAAGCGATAAGTTCATCGCCCGTCCCATCAACGGCCTCTCCAGGCCAAGCAATGAAGGGGCTAGATAAAAAGAGACTCCACCGAAGCATATGAACTATGCAACGACGCACAACACTAAAATGAAAGTGAAATGAAATAAACCCTGACGCACGCATAAACGATGCAGCAACGAGTAATGCTCTCCAATATAAGTAATGCAGCAGACAAATCTCATCGCCAAGTGAAAGACAAATTCGACCTCGCTCGAACTCAAGACATGTTACGATTTCGACCTCGCTCGAATTCACACCCTTACGGCCCCCGGACATCGCCAAGCAAAAATGAAATTCGACCTCGCTCAAACTCACAACGGGTTATAATTTTGACCTTGCTCGAATTCACACCCTTACGGCTCCCGACCATCGCCAAGTGAAAGTGAAACTCGACCTCGCTCGAGCTCACAACGGGTTACAATTTCGACCTCGCTCGAATTCACACCCTTACGGCCCCCGGCCATTGCCAAGTAAAAGTGAAATTCGACCTCGCTCAAACTCACAACGGGTCACGATTTCGACCTCGCTCGAATCCACACCCTTACGGCCCCCGGCCATCGCCAAGTGAAAGTGAAACTCGACCTCGCTCGAACTCACAATGGGTTACGATTTTGATCTCGCTCGAATTCATGCCCTTACGGCCCCCGGCCATCGCCAGGTAAAAGTGAAATTCGAACTCACAACGAGTTATGATTTCGACCTCGCTCGAATTCACGCCCTTACGGCCCCTGGCCATCGCCAAACGGAAGTAATATACTAATTTACAAGTCAAAACTGACTTCGAATTTACAAGTCAAAACTGATTTCACCCAAGTGGGCAGATCTAACTTGGATCCTGCTCAAAACAAGCGAAATAGAACCGCATTCGATTTCCTAACTGAAAATTAGTGACTCATCGTGGGGAAATCCGAAGATCTCTTTCAAAAAAAGGGGGGGGGGGGGTCAAAAGATATGCAACTAAAGGCAAAGAGACTATTTTATTCAAAGATGTACATGCGCAACAGCTGCGCCTTACAAAAGGCCAAAAGCAGGCCCCCAAGAAAGAGATGAAAACAAACATCAATAAAAAGACTAAGTACAAAAACTGCAAAAATCTTTTCACTCGGCATCGTCTCCACCGTCGTTCTCCCCAGCATCGTCGTCATCAGAAAGATCCCCATCTCCAATTTGCAGCACCCTCACTAGCCTCCGGTGTCGCAGGGTCATAACCACAGGCAAGACGAGTCTCGCATGCTTTGCCCGAGCATCTTCAAAATCGGCCTCAGGAACGCTCCCAGCCTCCCACAAATCCTTGTATATATCTCGTCGGGCCTCAGCATGGACCCATAGCTCATACAGACGGCGGGGAACAGTAGTAGAGGCAGATTCTTGAGGGGAAGCTTGAGCCAATAACTGCGCCTTCTCGACCTCAAAACCCGCAACTCGATCTCCCAGGCTCGAGGCATCCCGATAGAGTTCACCAATCCGCTCCTCGAGCCGCGCCTCCCTCATTGTGGTCGTCGCCCTCTCAGATTCCTGCTTAGACTTGAGGACGCGGATAGTGTCCTCTAGCGCTGCCGCCCTCGCAAAAGCCAACATTCGAGCCCCCTTAGCTCTCTCCAACTCGGCCACCTTCTTTTCTAGCTCGACCACCTTCTCCGTCCATTCTGCACTCAGATCGGCGACTATAGTAGCATTTTGCTCAAGCTCAACTCGTAAAGACAGCACCTTCGCCTGAAGGTCCTTGCACTCCATGGAAATCCCGTTCCCACCTCGAGCTCCTCGTCTTTGGCGTGAAGTAGCTCCTGAAGCTCGCTGCATCTGCGGATAGACAACATCAGTTCCTCACCACTTTTCTCCAATTCCTCCTGACGGATTGGGTACCAGCACTCGCCCTAAGCTGATCGTACATCTCACGGCACCTGTTGCGATATCGCCGATACTTCTCGGCCATTTTTAGAAAAACCTCAGCCCTTGTCTCGGCCCTACGAGCACTCTCAATCTCCAGCATGTAAGTCTAAAAAAAGAAGAGGGTAGGAATTAGCGAAGGCAAAATAGCACAAGACAAAGAAAAATGGCAAAAGGAAACTCACCCTCAAGGCCATCCCGGCCACGCCATGTGACAAAGCAAAATCATTGAGCTCCCGAAGAGACTCATTTTCAGCGGCGAAAAACAGAAGGTCAAATTGAGGCACCAACTCCACCGTGTCCTCCAACAGGTTAAAATCCAATAGAATTTTGAGTATGCGAGAAGGGCCCTTCGCCCTTACGTCGACCCTAGTAAAGCCCTCCTCGAACATCCTCATGTCCTCGGGATCAATGTCAGAATCGGACTCATAGTCATTGTCACGACCCAGATTTCCCACCCTTGGGAGTCGTGATGGCGCCTACTAGTGAAAGCTAGGCAAGCCAATCAACTGAATTATTTGCCTTGTTTCCATTTTTTTAATTCGTTAATAGTTATAAACCAACAAGTAATAATCAACAAAATTTAACAAGCGGAAGATTAAATTTCAAGTTTTAATAATACTGCTAATACCATTCCATAACAAATCTACCCAAGATCGGTGTCACAACTTCACAGACTGTCTAAGATTACTACAAATAAAGGTCTGAAAGAAATAATACAACACTGTCTCTGGAAATACAAGAAGGAAACAGGAATAATAGATAGAAGGAGACGCCAAGTCCTGCGGATGCCTGCAGGACTACCTTGGGTCGCCTGACGAACAAGAAGCAGCAATCTCACTCCGGTCCGAAATCTACAGCACTGGAATCTACACAAAAGAGTGCAGTATAGTATCAGCACAACCGACCCCATGTGCTGGTAAGTGCCTAGCCTAACCTCGCCGAAGTAGTGACGAGGCTAGGACCAAACTACCAAATAAACTTGTCCAGATAAATCATATACAGCGGAAAAATAAAAGCAGAAATGTACAATCAAGGATGGGAGGGGGAAACATGTTGCGGGGAAACATGTTGCAGGGAAACAACAAATGATAACAGGAGAACAGCAAGTAAACTTAAGGAACACCATAACTCAATTTTCAACAAGAATCAGAAATCAAACAAGTGCACGGCATCACCCCTCGTGCTTTTACTCTCATCCTCACCATAAAAATCAATATAAACTGCACGGCATCACCCTTCGTGTTTTTACTCTCAACCTCACCATAAAAATTAATATAATCGGCACGGAATAGCACATCGTGCAGCACGGCATCACCCTTCGTGCTTTACACTCTTCCTCACAAAAATTATACACGGCATCACCCTTCGTGCTTTAACACTCTCTCACCAAAATAATGCGCGGCATCACCCTTCGTTTTTTACACTCTTCCTCACCCAAACAACAAACACAAACAATAAGGGCAAAGAAATAAATGAATCATAATGAAATCCCGACAAGGGAACAATATCAAAACAACAACATCCCGGCACAGGAACAATATTAAAATAAAAACATCCCGGCAAGGGAACAATATTAAAAAGCAACAACGTCCCAGCAAGGGTACAATACCATAATTCTCTTCTCATCTTTTCACATTTACTTCACAACTCGATTCACAATTTGAGCCAATACTCTATAAGGTTCAATTGCCAATTATACTTCCACAAATCACTTTACAACTTGAGCCAACGCTCTTCATTGGTCAAATACCAGTATTCTTTCCACAAACCTTGCTCAACAATAGCAATCATCACATTAGGCATGAACAATACAAATGGAGTCACGTTAATCATAATATAAGACTCACGGTCATGCTTGACACCAACGTATAGATACTCGTCACCACGTCATACTCAACAAATAACACATAGAAAATAGGACACAACTCCTAATACCTCAATCTAAGGTTAGACCAAACACTTACCTCGATGCCACGAACACAATTCAAGCCTCAACTATCGCTTTACCTCTTGATTCCACCACCAACTCACTCGTATCTAACCACAAGTTACTTAATTATATCAATAAATGCTAAATAAATCAAATCTAATGCATGGAAACAAGCTTTCTAAAGTTTTTCCCAAAAAGTCAAAAATCGACCCCGGGCCCGCTTGGTCCAAACCCGAAATTCGGACCAAAACCCGATTACCCATTCACCCCCGAGCCCGGATATATAATTGGTTTTGGAATCCGACCTCAATTTGAGGTCTAAATCCCCAAATTTCAATATTCTTAGGTTTTACCCAAAATTCTCATTTCCACCATGAAAACCCTAGATTCTAGGATGAAATCTTGTAAAAAGAAGTTAAGGAGTAAAGACGATGAGTTAGAAATCACTTACAAATATTTTGGTGAAGAAAGAGTGTTTGCAAAATCGCCTCTTAGGTTTTTGGGGTTTTGAAAAGTGAAAAATAACTGAAAGTCCCGTTTAAATATACCCCTCTCAGACCCTCTACGCAGACCGCACAAAAAGGACCGCGGCCGCGGAGCTCACCGCGGACCGCACAAAATCGAGTGCGGATGCAAGGCCCCCACCGCGGACCGCACAATATCCTTTGCGGCTGCAAAGGCCCCTCCGCGGTCGCACAAAATCCTTGCGGACAGCACAGGCGGGTTCAGAGATCTGCAACTTCTCTGAACCTGCAACAGCTATGTTTTAAGCCTAAGACATCCCGGAACCTACCCGAAACTCACCCGAGCCTTCGGGACTCCAAACCAAACGTGCATACTAACTTAAAAACATCATATGGACCTACTCGTGCGATCACATCATCAAAATAACATGTAAAACCATGAATTAAACCTTAAAACTCAACATTTTCATAAAGAGCACTCAAAGTTCATAACTCTTCAATCGGAAGTCCAACTCACATCAAATGGACTCCGTTTTTCACCAAATTTCACAGTTATCAATTAAATACTATAACAAGTTTGTACAGGGCTACGGAACCAAAATACGGGCCCGATACCAATGGTTTCAAATATTAATTCTTTTCTTCATTTCTTAGATAATTCAGCAAAATAATTTCTTTCAAAAATTGATTTCTAAGGCTTGGGACCTCGGAATTCATTTCCGGGCATATGTCCGAGTCCCATATTTTACTGAGGACCTCCCGGGATTGTCGGAACACGAATTCGGGTCTGTTTGTTAAAAATGTTGACCAAAGTCAACCATAATCAAATTTTAACTCTAGAAATTTCTATTTCTCATATTTTCACATAGAAGGCTTTCCAGATATATAGGTCCGGACCACGCATGCAATTCTAGGTGAGTAAAAGGAGGTTTTTAGGCCTTGGAATACTGAATTTGTTTCTAAAACAAGTGATGATCTTTTTGTTCATCACAGTCATCCACCATGACGCCCTTCAATCTCTCACCAGCCGAAGATGGGGTGCGACCCAGTCGAGACGATGATGGGCCGCTCAAAACCATAGCGGCAGCCTCGGGATCCCGTCCCTATGCCACGGTAGCATCTTGAACTCTTGCAACGGGCATCGCCTCCTCACCTAGGGTGGCACCACTGCCAGCTTCAGGCGTCGTCAAAACAATGTCACCACTTGAGGGCGTCTCAGCTAAAGATGCCCCTTCCAAAACTATCCTTCGCCTCTTCGACGGGACCTCTCCGCTATCGATGCGAGAAGGTTCGCCCATCACACGGACTGCAGAGACCGAAGTCTTCGACCAAGGAGCAACCTTCATGAGCATGGTCTCGGCCGCAGGTGCGTTTCGCCGAGCAACCAAATTATGTACATCCTTGATAATCGGCATAAAGTATGTATATTTTGATATATATCGCCTCACATTGTGCTCTTGTTTCGATGATTTGAGATGTTTAATATGATGATTTGTGCTAAATTATGGTGTTTCTATGTGCACGAATCATTCGGATGTAATTTGGGACGAGAAGGACGCGAATTGGAGCGAAATCAGAGCAAAAAGGCAAAAAGTCAATTTTGAGGGCCACAGCCAGCCTGGGGCGCTGGCTGAGGCGCAGTTTCCAGAACTCATAAATTTTGAGCGCCAGGGCCAGCGCCCCACGCTGCCCTGGACGCTCGGGTCGCTAGAGTGTCCTATTCCGACTTGGACTCGGTTAGTTTCACCCCAAGATGCCTCCAATTGATATAAAAGCTACCCTAAAACCTATTTTGGGGGGAGAACGTGATTTTGGGAGAGAAAACAAAGGAGCAAAACACTTGGGAGCACGGATTTGAGAAATTCTTCCATCCCTTTTCTAGTACTCATTGATTTTATATTTGAAAATATTATTTTTGATGATTGTATGAACATGATTGGCTAAGAACCCTATTGTTCTAGGGTCATGGATAAAACATGAATGTTATTGTTCGAAGTGTAATTTGACGAAGTTGATTTTATCATATTGGGTTGTCTATTTAATTCTGTTTTTAATTATTTTGCTGAGTAGCTAACAGTGAAATACTATCTACGAATCTCGAGTTGAACTCGAAAGTGGGAACTCTAGATTGCCTATAGAATTAAATAGAGCAAGTTCTTGAACCTGGGCATCGGGGAACGGATTCGCAATTAGGATAGACATATACCTAATTGCCTTGCTTGGTTGAAATACAAGAATTGTAAATGCATTTGTGTTAATCTTAATTCCATAGACATATAGGTGTTAAGTTAACTTGAATAGGCAAGTAAGGACTCGACAGATTCTTATGAGTAATATCAACCCTGTCAATCAACAATCCAGATAAATAAATCAGTTATCTTAAGCCAAGAACGCAACACAATTGTTATCTAGCCCGTGACCCTGGAATATTCTCTCCTACTAATTGCTATTTGAAATTGCTATTTGTTCGGTTGCTTTCTAGTTAATTCATTGCTTGATAGTTTTAGGTAGTAAATTAGTTACGTCTTTATTTTGTGAAAAATCTCTTGGATCGATAAGTTAATTGACTTTGAATCAGTCAATAGTT
Organism: Nicotiana attenuata; assembly: GCF_001879085.1. Lineage (NCBI taxonomy): Eukaryota > Viridiplantae > Streptophyta > Magnoliopsida > Solanales > Solanaceae > Nicotiana > Nicotiana attenuata. The sequence continues at coordinate 314,105 of NW_017670800.1, forward strand.
AATCACAAGTCTTTGTGGGAACGATACTCTACTCACTACTTTATTACTTGACGATCACGTGCACTTGCGTGAGTATTTTTGGTCGCAACAAGATTTTGGCGCCGTTGTCGGGGACTTAGAAATTAGCTACTTGACTGAATTGAGCTTTTATTAGTTATTTATTCAAGTTTTAATTTTCAGTTTACCTTGTTTGTGTTAACACATGCTCTTCTCTTGAATGTGGAGGAGTAGAAGCGCAAACAATCTCCTTCCTCTTGATCCTGAAATTAAACGAACACTTCACAGAGTGAGGAGGGAAGTAGAAGCTAGAACAAGAATAGAAGGAGAGTTGGACATCGTAGTTCAACCACAGCCAATAGAGATGGCAGGTAACAAAGAGCGTGCGGTGATTGAAGCCGCAAGGCCTAGTCTTGCTAATATGACTCAGGCTATTGTGAAGCCTGATATCACAGGGCATTTTGAACTCAAACAGTACATGGTACAGCTGATTCAGTCCACAGGGCAATATGTGGGTCTATCTCATGAAGACCCGTAGAGGCACATTCAGAATTTCTTGGAAATTACGGACACTTACAATTATCCGAACGTTTCCAAGGACTATGTCAGGCTGACACTTTTTCCCTTTTCACTGCTCAGGAAAGCTAAGGAATGGTTGCAAAAGGAATCCGCGAACTCAATCCGTACTTGGGATGATCTAGCAAGGAAATTCTTAATCATGTTTTTCCCTACTAAGAAGACAAAGTCATTGAGGAGTTAGATTCTTGGGTTCGAACAACGGGATGGCGAGACACTTCGTCAAGCATGGGAAAGATACAAGAAGCTACTCAGAGACTGTCCACATCATTGTCAGACGGATGAGGTATTGGGTCACACTTTTGTTGATGGGCTACACGATGCATCAAAGATGAATCTTGATTCAGCTTGTGGGGGTAGTTGCATGGCTAGACCGTATAGTGAAATCCAACTCTTGCTAAATAACTTCACTGCTAATGATCATAATTGGCAAGGTGATGGTGATTCACGAAGGCAATTAAACAGAAAGCAGCCGGGTTGATTGAGCTTGATGACTTTTCAGCCATGAGAGCCGATATAGAAAAATTGGCAAATTAGATGAATAAAATGACAATGCAACAAACACAGTCGATGCAACATGTACAACAAATGTCTATCTGCTGTGAACTATGTGGCGACAATCATATGAGTGACATGTGCCCTACAAATCCTGAATCCGTATACTGTGTGGGGCAACAGAGCAGAGGTCCAATGAATCAGCATGCACAATATAGGAACACTTACAATCCAAATTGGAAGAATCATCCCAACTTCTTATGGGGTGGAAATCAGCAGAATCAGAATCATTATAGACCCCAAGGAAATTTCAATCAACCTAAGAAGCCGCCCCAACAAATGGAAGAGAGTACAAATGATTTGCTAAAGAAGTTGTTGCTTGACAATCAACAGCTCAGGACCGATTTTAGAAATCTTGAGAGGCAAATGGGGCAGTTAGCAACAAATCAAAATACTAGACCTGCAGGCGCTCTCCCCAGTGATACAGAGAAGAACCCTCAAGTTAATGCAGTTACACTCAGAAACGGGAGGGAACTAGAGGAAGTGCCAAAGAAGAGAAAAGACAAGCCTATACCTAAGGGGGAGTTGATTCCTAAGGCGACACATGAATCGAAGAAAAATGATGCAACTTCAGAGCCAATGGAGACTGCAAGGCCACCACCACCTTTCCCTCAGAGATTGCAGAAAAAGAATGATGATCGCATGTTCAGCAAATTTCTCTCTATGTTGAGCCAGGTTCAATTAAATATTCCGCTGGTGGATGTACTTCGTGAAATTCCAATGTATGCTAAGTACATAAAAGATATAGTGGCTCACAAGAGAAGATTGACTGAATCTGAGACAATTGCACTTACTGAGGAGTGCACTTCAAGGGTCCAAAACAAGCTCCCTCAAAAGCTTAAGGACCCTGGCAGCTTCACCATCCCTGTGCGAATTGGTAATATTGATGTGGGCCGTGCTCTTTGCGATTTGGGGGCGAGCATAAATCTGATGCCCTTATCCTTGTTCAAGCAATTGGGTTTGGGAGCTCCAAGACCAACTACTGTGATGTTGCAGCTGGCTGATAGGTCTATAGCACACCCTGAGGGAGTGATTGAAGATGTATTGCTACAAATTGGGAAGTTCATATTCCTTGCGGACTTTATTATATTAGATTATGAGGCTGATGAACTGGTTCCAATCATATTGGGGCGACCTCTCTTGGCTACATGTGATGCAATTATTAAAGTGCGAGAGGGAAAAATGATTTTGAGAGTGGATGACGAGGAAGCAGTATTTAATGTCTACAAAGCAATCAAACTTCCCAGCCACTATGAGGAGCTCTCAATGATATCTGTTGTGGAGGTGGACGAGCAACTTCTTAACACGAGTGTATATCTAGACGATTCTCTAGAGAAAGCACTTATGTTGTTCGATAGCTTGGAGATTAATGAGGAGGTTGAGGAGATGATGCATATCCTAGATGCATCATGTGCTTACATGCAGGGGACACACCCCTTTGAGCCCCTAAATAGGCCAAGTGGACCTCTTCCAAAGCCGTCAATTGAGGAAGCTCCAAAATTGGAGCTCAAACCCCTACCTCCTCACCTTCAAAATGCTTATCTGGGCAGTTCTGACACTTTACCTATTATTGTTTCATCTGACTTGTCTAAATTGCAGGAAGAAAAGTTGTTAAGAGTGCTACGTGAGCACAAGCGAGCAATTGGGTGGACGATGTCTGACAGTGGAGGCATTAGTCGAGCTTTCTGCATGCATAAAATTCTCATGGAGGACGGACACAAGCCAAGTGTAAAGCAACAACGGTGATTAAATCAATCATGAGAGAAGTGGTAAGAAAAGAAGTGATTAAGTGGCTTGATGCAGGTATTGTATTTCCAATCTCTAATAGCAAATGGGTAAGCCCCGTCCAATGTGTACCTAAGAAAGGGGGGATGACTGTAGTGGTTAATGAAAATAATGACTTGATTCCCACAAGAACTGTCACTGGGTGGAGAATTTGCATAGATTATAGAAAATTGAACAATGCCACCCGCAAGGACCACTTTCCCCTCCCCTTTGTTGACCAAATGCTTGATCGAATAGCTGGCCAGGAATACTACTGTTTCTTATATGGTTATTTGGGGTATAATCAGATTGCTATAGCCCCATAGGATTAAGAGAAAACCACATTTACGTGTCCCTATGGCACGTATGCGTTCAAAACAATGCCCTTTGGTCTCTGTAATGCACCTGCGACGTTTCAAAGGTGCATGATGGCTATTTTTACTGACATGGTTGAAATATTTGTGGAAGTGTTCATGGATGATTTTTCTGTGTTTGGATGTTCTTTTGATAATTGCTTGAAGAATCTTGATAAAGTGCTTGCTAGGTGTGAAGAGACGAACTTGGTACTAAACTGGGAAAAGTGCCATTTCATGGTACGTGAAGGTATAGTCCTGGGGCACAAAGTGTCCAAAAGCGGTTTGCAGGTGGACAAAGCGAAGGTGCAGGCGATTGAAAAACTGCCCCCACCGACATCAGCCAAGGGAATTTGCAGTTTCTTGGGCCATACAGGTTTTTATCATTGTTTCATTAAAGATTTTTCGAAAATTTCTTCTCCCTTGTGCAGGTTACTTGAGAAAGATGTCTCTTCAAATTTGATGATGCCTGTCTGAAAGCATTTGAGGAGCTGAAGGGAAGGTTAGTGACTGCACCAACCAATTATCACTGCTCCGGATTGAGAGCAGCAATTTGAGTTGATGTGCGATGCGAGTGACATAGATATTGGAGCTGTTTTGGGGCAAAGGAGAAATAAAATCTTTCACTCCATCTACTATGCGAGCAAAACTCTGAATCCAGCCCAGATGAACTACACCGTCACTGAAAAAGAGTTGCTTGCAATGGTGTGGGTGTTTGACAAGTTCAGATCCTATCTAGTGGGTAGCAAAGTCATCGTCTACACAGATCATTCACCTATCAGATACTTGTTTGAGAAGAAAGATGCCAAGCCGAGGCTGATTCATTGGGTCCTCCTCTTGCAAGAGTTTGACTTAGAGATCCGAGATCAAAAAGGGACAGAGAATCAAGTGGCTGATCACTTATCCAGATTAGAAAATCGGAGCCATGTAGATGAAGAAAGGTCAATCAAAGAAACATTTCCTGATGAGCAGTTATTGGAAATTACCTCAAGCGAAGCCCCGTGGTATGCAGATTATGTGAATTTTATTGCAAGTGGGGTGACACCACCAGAATTGACACCCGATAATAGAAGAAGGTTCTTAAATGATGTGAGGCTCTACATGTGGGATGAGCCATTCTTATACAGGCTATGTGCAGATCACTTGGTGCGAAGATGTGTTCCTGAGGAAGAGATGAATACAATACTGCATGACTGTCACGCTTCGCCATAGGGAGGTCATCATGGTGGGGATAGAACCGCCCAAAAAGTTCTACAATCAGGTTTCTATTGGCCAAAATTATTTAAGGATGCACATGCCTTTGTTAAAAAGGACTGGGTCGGGAAGCTAGACGACACATTATGGGCATATCGAACTGCATACAAGACTCCCATAGGTACTTCTCCGTATAAATTAGTTTATGGGAAGGCATGTCACTTGCTCGTTGAGCTTGAACACAAAGCCTATTGGGCAATTAAAAAGCTGAATATGGATATGGACTTAGCTGGTGAGAAGAGGTTGCTGCAACTCAACGAGCTTGATGAGTTTCGATTTCACGCATATGAAAATGCCAAATTGTATAAGGAAAAGAATAAGAGGTGGCATGACAAACACATCCAACATCGAGAGTTTGAGCCGGGGCAAGAAGTTCTATTATTCAATTCGAGGTTGAAGCTTTTCCCCGGAAAGCTTAAGTCTCGTTGGGCAGGTCCTTTTGTTGTGGTAAGTGTGAGGCCTCATGGAGCTGTGGAATTGCGTGATACGAGCTCGAGTGGTACCTTCTTGGTTAATGGCCATAGAATAAAACATAATTGGGGTGGTGACATTGCACGTCACAAGACCTCGGTGGACTTGACCGATGCTTAAAAAGGTGTTGAGTCGTGCCGCGACGTTAAATCAGGCACTCGTTGGGAGGCAACCCAATTTTTACTGTTTTCGTAGCGTAGTTTTTTTGTTTTCTCTTAGTTAAAGTAGACTAACATTTTTGTTTTGTTGTTGTTGTATAAAATATTAGGTGGAGATGGTAGAGTGTGTGTGAATTATGTATTGAGGGCTCGGGTAGTTTACTTTAAAAAAATCAAAAATAAAAAAAAATTCATCGATTTCAGCGCCCAGCCCAACGCCCCACGCTGGCTGGGGCGCACTTTACAGTGGCAATTTAATTCCATCGCCAGCCCCAGCGTGGGGCGTTAGGCTGGCCGGTCCAGGTAATGTTTTAATTTTTTTTTCTTTTTTTTCGTTTTCTTTTATTTAATTAAGTCCCAAACCCAAATAACCCAACCCAATTACCCATATACACTCACAACCTAACCCATACCCAACTACCCAAACCCATTCTCACTTAGATTAAAATAACTAAAACCTCAAAACAACCCCCCCCCCCTCAAAAATGCCCAGCGTTCTGCCCGTACCTTCCCCTTCGATTTTTCGATTTATTTTTTGTTCTCTCAAGTTCTCCAATTCTTCAACTTTCTCTTGTTCAAGTTACTCTCAAGCCTCAAAGGTATGTTCCCCTTGTTCTCTTTTCTTGTAATTTGAATTTTTTTTTAGTGTAAGTTTAGTCTTCTTTCTCAAACAACCCCAAAATCCCATAGTTTGCATTGATATATCTTGTTGAATATGGTGGTCTTAAGATGCATGAAAATTTGGTGCAAGAATTTGGTTGTGAATGTGCTTGAAGTAGTAAACTATAATTCCCTCTACTTCATGTAAATTTGGGAGGTCCACCTCGTTCCACCATTGTTGAAATAAGAGAGCAAAATTGATGCCCACAAGGTGTTTGCTACAATGCCTAAGAGAGTAAATTTGAACACCGGTGAAGCCTAAGTAGTCGAGTGTAGTTGTATTTGAGTTTGGGCGAAGTGTGGGGTCTTTGGAGGTATTGTACGTTGTTGTAAACGTTAGTAAGTCATAGTTAGTGTATTAAATTGGTGTAGTAATGTAGATTTTAGTTCTTTTATGCTTGCACCATAGTTAAGTTACGGGCATATTAAACCACTTGAATTGCATGGCATAGGAAAGTCTTGAGTACCTATAGTCTTGTGATGACACATTGATGCATGTTGAGTCAATATTGTGATTCGATTATGCATAGCCTTCGGTTTTAAGTGTGGGGTCCTCTTTGCCCCTCAAATGACCTTAGGCAAAATTTCTTGATTCACTCTCATCTTTGTGTTTGTCATGTGTAAGTTTCTATGGCTCGTGACTGTGCCGCTAAAGGAAAAGGGGTGGGGAAGTCCTCCACTACCGCTCCTCCTCCAAAGAAATGCAAGCAATGTGAGAGCTCTTCCCGATAAGCCAAGGGAAAGCAAGTGGCTAGCGGGTCTACGAAGCAATCATAGCCTCGGTTGGAATTTTTAGATGATGACACCAAGAAATGGCATGATACTTTTGTTCCATACGGGAGATATGTGTCTGAGATGGGGATAAATGTAAAGGCATTAGAATGAAGCTTCCCCGATGTACTTGCTAAAATTGATCGACAAAAAGATGGGTAAGTTCCTTGAATGTCCGGGTCTGGCAAATCTCAGCATGGTCCGAGAACTATATGCAAACTGGAGCACGAGAGATGATGAGTCGTGCGTCAGGGGAAAGACCATTCCAATGCATAGGGAGGCTTTGTGTCATTTTTTGGGAGTTGATAACCCGAACCCGCGAAGGCTTATAAAGTTTGTCAATAGCCCACGCTATCAAGCAATACGTCACACACTTTGTGGCGTTGATTCCAACGCAACATGGACGCGGACTAAGGGGGATGTTCACCTTGAAATGCTTAAGTTTGACTTCAACAAGACGGCTAAAGTTTGGCGAACTTTGTGCAAGCTAGACTAATGCCTGTGGAGCATAATAGTGAGTGCACTCGAGCTCGAGTGTGCTTAATCTACTTTTTGATGACCGAGCGCCCCATAAATGTAGGTGAGCTCATGCTTGGGGAGATGGCTCGAACCCGTTTTGGAGGGAGGATCAAGAGGTTCTTTTATGGCAACATCCTAACACAGTACATGCTATCCTTTGAAGTACCGGAATACCCAGGCTATGATGAGGTGGTGGAGGCACCCAAGACATTACTAGACATCACATCCTTATTAGAGTCCACATCAAAGAACACCCAAGCTGCTCGAAATGAGAGGGATGAAAATTTTAACAGGTATCTCTACAAAACCGTCAATGTCATTATGCGCAGGCTAGGGGTGTCAGAGGAGGAGCACACACAATTGCGAAATGAGCTCTCCAGTTCGTCCAAGGAGATGTTGGGCATAGCACCGGGTGGTCCTATTCATCCTTCTGAGGATGAGAACACTCACAAGGGATCGGATGATGAGGATGTGGATGGGGATAAAGTTACAGGGCCCATGGCTTTGGTACCCTTTGGAGATGATGATGAGCCCATTGCTACAGCTGGTGGGCATCCTGAGAGGGCAGTCTCCGACTAGCAGGGAGTTCTTTCTTTCAACATTACTCTATTTTTGAATTTATTATGTATCAAGGACTATGCATTGTTTAAGTGTGGGGTGAGGGAATACTCTTTGAGTTGTAATTGTATAATTGTATAAACGGTGGAAAAAAATCAGGAAACGTTTGTACTTTTCCCGACGATGGATCTGTTGGACAATTTTCTTGAGGGATTAAAGTCCGATTAAAAATGCCAAAAAGATTTTCTTTTTTTTTTAGGTAGTTAGGTAGTATCCCTTGGTTTTTCTTTCGACACAGGTTCTTTTCCAAGGGTGTAGCTCGAACCGGGTATTCTAGTTTAGTTTTTTTTATTATTATTTTTTTCTTTCTTAGGAGTAGGAAAGGGGAGAGTGGGGTGCTTTGAGATACCTATTGACATGGTTGATGTTGGCAATTTAAGTTATGGCATGCGCTTCTGTCTTTCTGCATATATTATTTAAATTGTAATGCCCAAGTAAAGTAAGCAGCATACTCTTTGATCCGTTTTTCTCAGTTGATTGACTTGTATGCTACCTAGTGCATTGTTGCTTAAAAATTCTCAACTTGCTAGCTTGCTTGACTTGAGAGTTGCATAGAACCGTCTTGAGTGAGTCATGTACCATGTGTGTGTAAGGATTTTTGATACTCTGTGCTATCCTGTGTAGTTTTCCCCGTGTGTTAATCAACGCGAAATCATTAAGTTATGCTAATCTAGGAGATGATGTAGGCGTTTCTTTCTTGACCATGAAGGTTCTTGTCACTTATAAATAAAATTTTCCCATTGCTAGCCCTTTGAGCCTATAGACCGTTTTCTTGGCACTCACATTACAAGCCATGCTCCTACTTTGTTCTTGATTTGAGAATGTTGAACCTTTACCTCCTAAGGCACTTAGTCGCTAAAAGAAGTAAGGGGAGAGATTTGGGAGTTACTTTCGAGTGGAGCCATGGAAGGGCCCTTAAGGTGCACTAAGATTGTAAATAAAAATCACTAGCTTAAGAACTTCAATGCATGGAGTGTGTGTAGAAAATAAAATGTGCAAGAAAAAACAAATAAGGTTAAAATAATGTGAAAAGATACACACCTCCTGATATTTTTTTCATTCGTGCTAGTGAATCCATAAAGGTGCTTAATTGAAAAAAGAAAGGGGGCTCTGTTATATATGGTGTATGACAAGTGAATGAGTTGAGAAGAAATTGAGCTTGATTTTTGAGTGTAGTGTACTAAAGTTCTTAGGAGGGTTAGTCACTATTCCTAAATATATCCTACCCGTCCCTTACCCTACATTACAACCTTAAAGTCCTAATTGATCCTAGATTTGGCTAGCTTAGATTAGTAGAGATATACACTACGGGCAAGCTTATGGTACGACCACGGAATGCACATGAATTCTTTGTGAGAGTGAGTGAATGTTGTTCAATTGTGTGATGTCCTTAATTTAGTTCAATGACATATTTGAATGTGTGGACTACTTTGATAATCACTCTTTGGTTTGTGGTGAGGGCACTTGGTCTCATGATGGATTGGTGATGTTGTACACTTTCTTTTGTTGGGTGAGTGTGTAACTTGAAGATACTTAGTGTAACGAGTCATCTCTTGAGGTAAGGTGGATGTGGAGAGGTTGCTTGAGTTGGTTGAATAGTAATGTATATACTTGGGCTAATGTGAAAACGGGAAGAATGTGATATTTGTGTTTTCATACTTAATTGCCGATATCGATCATAGTCCACAGGTAGGGTGTTTGAGTGAATTAATTGTGAAGTGTTCTTTCATAGTGATAAGTATGTTTTGGGGGATTGATTTAGTTCCATTGCTCGAGGACGAGCAAGAGTCTAAGTGTGGGGTGTTGATAATCGGCATAAAGTATGTATATTTTGATATATATATCGCCTCGCATTGTGCTCTTGTTTCGATGATTTGAGAAGTTTAATATGATGATTTTTGCTAAATTTTGGTGTTTCAATGTGTAGGAATCATTCGGATGCAATTTGGGACGAAAGGACGCGAATTCGAGCGAAATCGGAGCAAAAAGGCAAAAAGTCAATTTTGAGGGCCACAGCCAACGTGGGGCGCTGGCTGTGGCGCTGTTTCCAGAACTCACAGATTTTGAGCGCCAGGGCCAGCGCCCCATGCTGCCCTGGACGCTCGGGTCGCTAGAGTGTCCTATTCCGACTTGGACTCGGTTAGTTTCACCCCAAGACGCCTCCAATTGATATAAAAGCCACCCTAAAACCTATTTTGGGGGGAGAACATGATTTTGAGAGAGAAAACAAAGGAGCAAAACACTTGGGAGCACGGATTTGAGCAATTCTTCCATCCCTTTTCTAGTACTCATTGATTTTATATTTAAAAACATTATTTTTGATGATTGTATGAACATGAGTGGGTAAGAACCCTATTGTTCTAGGGTCATGGGTAAAACATGAATGTTGTTGTTCGAAGTTTAATTTGACGAAGTTGATTTTATCATATTGGGTTGTTTATTTAATTCTGTTTTAATTATTTTGCTGAGTAGCTAACAGTGAAATACTATATAAAAAATCTCGAGTTGAACTCGAAAGTGGGAAGTCTAGATTGCGTATAGAATTAAATAGAGCAAGTTCTTGAACCTGGGCATCGGGGAACGGATTCGCAATTAGGATAGACATATACCTAATTGCGTTGCTTGGTTGAAATACGGGAATTGTAAATGCATTCGTGTTAATCTTAATTCCATAGACATATAGGTGTTAAGTTAACTTGAATAGGCAAGTAATGAATCGACAGATTCTTATGAGTAATATCAACCCTGTCAATCAACAATCCAGATAAATTAATCAGTTATCTTAAGCCAAGAACGCAACACAATTGTTATCTAGCCCGTGACCCTGGAATATTCTCTCCTACTGATTGTTATTTGAAATTACTATTTGTTTGGTTGCTTTCTAGTTAATTCATTGCTTGATAGTTTTAGGTAGTAAATTAGTTACGTCTATATTTTGTGAAAAATCTTGGATCGATAAGTTATTTGAGTTTGAATCAGTCAATAGTTAATACAAGTCTTCGTGGGAACGATACTCTACTCACTACTTTATTACTTGACGATCACGTGCACTTGTGTGGGTGTTTTTGCTCTTGATGCAGGCCGGGCGGAGGGAGCCGGTTGACGGAATGCAAGCGCAGGAGCCCTCGCCCTTCCACTCCTCTCCGACCTGCTAACGAGAAGAGATTCGGTCAAACAAAGATAAGGTTAAAGAATCTACGGAGACAAGAACGAAGCAAGACCACAGCGAGCCAACTCACCAACAAGAGGCTTGCGCCTAAACTTCTCATGGAAAAGTGCCCATTCACGAATCCCCATCGTGTGGAGGAGAATTGCGCTCACCCACTCGCGGATATCAGCAACTAGCGGGGGAGGTACTCTTTCGGCTACAAAAGTAAAAGCAAACCCTCAATGAGATCAATAAAGGGAGATGACCGGCAACCATCTTAAGAAAAATTGCATAAAGTAAATAGGAAGAAAGACTTACGAGCGAAATTCCACGTCTTATGAAACCCCGCTGGATTCGACACGACGTGCTCTGTTCGGACGTAGAAGAAGATTTCCCAAAAGCGACGACTCGCCTTATCATCCATCTTCACCACCAAGCTCTTGGCTCCTCGGTGGCACATGTGAATCATCGTGCCCCTAAGAAGATGGGGGCAAAGAGATGAAGTAGGTGTCGTAAAGAAATGCCTCGGTCGGCCAGCTCCGCGTACTTTATAAGCATAAGAAAAAGCTTGTACGCATACGGAGAGAGTTGAGCCGGACAGACCTTATAGAAGCGACAGAAATCCATCACAAAGGAAGGTAGATGAAGCGTGTACCCGATGACAAAAGGGATATGCATAAAAACCGCAGTAGCCCTGGCGGTGAATATGCACTATGTCCCGAGCCGCCGGAACCAGTTCAATTTGATCTGGGATCCCCCATTTGGCTTTGAACACCGTGAGCGCGCCGTAGCATCCATCATAGAATAGACGGGTTTTGTCTCATCTCTGGCAGGGATGTTAAAGTCGGTCCTCACCTTCCCAGGGCGGGGAACCTACCTGATAAACCGTTGGGATACCCTTGTCTTCCGCCATCTCCACTCCCCCTTCGAGCATGGGTACGTCATTTTCCGGCACCAGAGCACCAACAGTTCTATCAGAGTGGGAAGAGGCACTAGCCATCTTATCTTGATCAAAGGAAAGGAAAAAGACAATGATCACAGCGAATCCTAACAGAAGCAGAAATATGAGAAACTAAAGGAGAAGAAGAAGATTTGTGAAGTTCTTCCTTAAGCAATTGGAAAGTGTAATATTCGAATGAGAGGATCCCCCCTATTTATAGGGATATAAATGCCTTGGGGCGGAAAACCAAGGGCCGCCAGTTAGAAAATGGAACGGGCCGGGAAACAACGCAATGCGTAGAGAACGTGTGCCATAATGACGCATGAGGAATATTGATGACATACTAAACTGACGTGACGGTCTGATGCAGTTCTCGAAGCGTCACGTCGCTACCTCGCCATGAGGTGCTCGCCCCTCGCAAAAAGCGTTCAGATTTCTCCTAGTTTTCGGATCGACGGAGTCCGCCCATCGAGCTTGCCAAGAGGCGACCCCAACGGGCGCGGAGGGACCAACTGTATGGGTCAAAATCTGACCATATGCAGATCTAAAAGAAATAGCTAGGGGTCGACTAAGCCATGGTCGTATCTACAAGGTGTAATAACGATGAGTATCTCGGCCGCTGCCAAGATCGAACCATTAGAAAGCTTGTATGGCAATGTATATGCCGTGATACTTAAAGGGAGCGTACAATCAAGGGATTGGGGTATTCTGGCTAAGGGCCGTTGGACAAAAGGGATTACTGATAATATATAGGAGGTAAGAGGACAGACAAAAGGGGGTTCCCTCCCTCAAGAAAAAAGAGACAGAAGAACCTGAGAGGATCTCGGAGGAAAAATGAGCGAAGGTCTTGATCTTGGTTACAAATCTTTGTAATCATCATTGTCAAATCAATAAAGATTGATCCCGTAGCTCTCAATGGCATTCTTTCTATTTCTTCTTTGTTCTTACATTACGGAACAGTACCTCAAGAATGTAAGCCTATCATTTACGTTTGATATCTTTTATAATCTTAAAAAAGTTATAAGCTTAAATACATTTCTGTTTTCATATATAACGTGCTTTGATTCAGAGTTAATTATCCTCGGCTAGGATTCACCCTCTATTTTCTCATTAATTAATTTAACAAAAAGCTTAATACTTTTTGTCAAACAATAGCCTTTGAGGATCTTTATTCAAATAGTCGGCTGGAGTAATATTTTACTTTTTCTAGCTAGTATGCATAAATTATATATTGTTTATATACGGTATTATATATGGATTATATATATCTTATATATACGCCGAATATTTTGGATCTAAACTGCTAGGTGGGCGGCTACATAAGCCAAATATTTAATCTCTAGTTTAAACCCTATTTCCATCTGGATTTGGTGAGAATACTGTTCCAAATCTTTATCCATTTCGAGGTAAGATCGACTAGCGGGTCCCCTTCGTTGCAAGTAGTATGATTACAACACAAAAATCAGGTTGGAAATCAAATTTAAGCTTAATTAAGGATCCTTGTGGTTTGTAATTAAAGGAGGATAATCTTCTTGTATACATAATCAAAGTCTTTATTAAGTGTTACTTTTAAAAAGATAAAATGGTGGTTAACAGTAAGCTTGAAAGGTGTATAACTAATTAAAAAGGGTTGTCTTTTTATCGTCCATCTAGAACTTTAATTTTATGTTGCAAGAGCTGTCTTCCCTGTTCTTATTTCAGTTCTATCTTTGTTAATTAAATTGGTTGATATTAAACTTATCTTGGTTAATCATTTTCTTTCCTTTTTTCTTATTTTTGGGTTGCTCACAGAAGTACCAACACTTGACCCGAACTAGTTTTGGGATGGACTAACACTAGTAAATAACAGTAACTATTGCGTGGGTAGCCACTTTTTAAAGTGGTATTTACTTTTTATCCAGCATTCTTAATGCTGAGCAAAAGTAACCACTATTCTATTAAAATTAATACGAAAATACGGTGTCACCCTTTCTTCTATCTATTTTCCTTCCCAAACCCTAAATGGCGAGAGCCCTCACATGAACCATAGATGGACAGATATAAACAGTAACCAATATGAAAATTTTCATATGAAAAATAAGAAGCGAGGCGTGGAAGAAGCATGAGATCGTTAAACAAAGAAAAGAATGTAGAAAACTCATGCAATGTGAGAAATCAATAGTGACAACCGTCACACCTCCTTTTTCAACCCCCGGAAGGGAGTATAAGGGAATTTTTTCTAATTTAAGTGACAGTCGAAACGGGATTATTTATCTAAAAATTAGAGTCGCCACTTGGGATAATTTATGGTGTCCCAAGTCACCAGTTTAGAATCCCGAATCGAGGAAAGTTCGATACGGTCTGCGAACACAAAAATTCGGGTAAGAAATTCTGTTAACCCGGGAGAAGGTATTAGGCACTCCCGAGTTCCGTGGTTCTAGCACGGTTGCTTTGATCATACTTGGCTTATTAAAATTGTCTAATTACTTGTTTTAGAACCTACATGCATCCACCCCTTAACCGCTTTTATTTAAGAAATTATCCGGAAACGGGTCACGTGTACGTGTACTCATTTTGTTTGGCGCGTCAAAAATTATGTCACGCGTACGTGTCCACAATTAATAATGCTTTATTATTATTAAGAAGGTTCGGCCGAAATTGCGCGAACGCATACTCCGGTTTTGTTTTTAGAAATTGTAATCATGTCACGCGAACGTGTCCACAACCACGATAGTATATTAAACGTGCTTAAAGCAAACTACGAACATTTGTCATTTTTATATCTAGGTTATGAAATTAATACGAGGGCCATGTATGATTAAATTGTGGATGGCGCATCTCGGACTGTATGAACCTAATTTAATTTAGCAGCCTATTAAAACGATTTCATTATTAAGAAAGTTTGATCAAAGTTGCGCGAACGCATACGCCGAATAGATTTTTAGAATTGTGATCATGTCACGCGGTGTCCACAATCACAATTATTTGATCAATTAAAATCGTGCCTAACACCAACTACCGTGATTCCATGTTAAGATATTTCAAAGAACTAATCTGGAACATAAAGGCCATACAACAAAATCAGGTAAGATAAACCAATTAAGATTCCAGCCACCACTTGAAATGTTAGCGTACAACCCAATTAGAAAATAATTCATTTACCAATTAATTACTGGATCCCTACGCTTAACATTAACAAATCATTCCAAAATACATTCTCATTCCCCTCCTTTATATATCGAACGCAGAACCGTCCAAAGTAGAACGGGAACTAGTAGGAGTATTGGGTAATTTATCTAATTCTTGACTTTGGGTTACATACATAAAACCCTCTGCCTTTGCAACCAAGAAAACAAATCAACTCCCATTTAGAAGGATCCAATTCGCAGAACTCAAAGCAGGCTACCACCATATTTGCTAACTTTAAAACAGTAACACAGTAAGAAATTTATGCTATAATATCCGTCAACAATAACAAATGCAACAGTAAGACAATCATAGATCAGTCCATAAGCAGAGAAGAGCAACAACAGAATTTCAGCACATAAAACAAACTTTCTTCAAAATTTTCAGCACATAAAACAAACTTTCTACTTAGAAGAATCAAACCTGATGCTTTCTAGAATTGGCTAAATATTCGACGCATAGGGACGATGCATAGGCTACACAGCTTCAAACTCCATCCCAGAAACTGAAGTTTTCTTCGAATTTCTTCGAGCCTCAACACCAGAAAATCCGATTATCAAACAAACTTTTTATTGATGAACAAAGTCAACATATACAAAAATAGAGCAAGACCACCGGAATGAAAAAACTGAAGCTATGAATTAGAACTTTGACATAGAAGCCTCGCCGGAAACTTCTAACAGATCTCACGCGACTCAGCTTCAATCGGACTCCATCGAACGGATGAGGGGTCGTGATTTTGGTTGAAGGAGAAACAGAATGTTCAGGGGTCGTTTTGGGTGTCAGCGGCTGCAGCTTGTTTCGATTAGGGTCTTCTAAGGTCTGTGTAGAAGAAGATGAACGATGGGGTCGTTCTTGGGGTGGGGATCGTTTTTGTTTTTTGAAAATCAGCGCGGCCGCTTTTTTTTGGTCCCTACGTCTATTATTTTGTGTCTATTTTTCAGCTCTTAGGTCCCTAGTGTTTTTATAGGTTAGGTCTAGGTTATTATTTGGGTTCAAGGGTATTGGGCTCAAGGAATGGGCTAGAAACTTGGACTTTTATGACTAACTTTGCTTAAAATTAGCTTAATTAACTAAAAATCTATCCATATAGAAATATTATCAAAAATATTAATTAGTCCTACTTAAGTAAAAATAATTATTAAAATAAGACTGACCGTTAAAACAAAACTATTTTTGGTATTTTTCAAGATTAAAAATGAATACAAAACATTGATGAAACTATTTTTTCTAATTTTTATTTTCTTGTAATAAAATAAAGTAAAAGAGTCAAAATTAGTTGAAATAGCGATATTAGGCCTAAATTAAATATTTACATGTTAAAATATAAAAAATCTTGGGGAGGGTCAAAAATCACATATCTACAGCTGCCCCTCTTTACTGAAAATGGGAAGTATTTTCAGACAAAGAACGACTAGACAGGTTTTTTGACCCGACCCTTATTTAGAGAGACTAAAAACTAAAAGAAAGGAGAATGTGACCGAGCCCTGGTATCTGAGCTGCCTACATATCCTTAGCTATAAAGGAATCAGGCCACATGTAGTTCAGAAGTAGAAACTGTGATGGAGTATACTGAGGTGGAGAGTCGGTCGAGGTGCCGTTTCGCCGAGGTGCCGGTCTGCGGTCCTGTTATTACATGAAAAATCAAAAAATGAAAAAGACTAGCTTAGTCTGTCAACTACGAGTTACAAGATTCCTATCTATAAGTCTTCTGAAGCTTGATCTTGAGTCTTGAATGGTTCTTCATGCAGACTTTGGATTTGAACCTTGACGCTTACTAGTTGCAGGTGCTAGTTCATTCTTCTTCAGCTTTTCGGATCAAAACCGGACATACCATGCTTGTGACTTCAGTCATGTCTTGCAGCCCACATCTTTCATCAACTTCTACATTTGGATTCACTTCTTGCCTTTCTCTTTTTTTTTCTTTATTCTGGATTGTGACTAACTTCCGTTGATCATCTCGGACTGTTGACTCGCATTCTTGCTGCGAGTTTCTTTTGTTGCTGACTTGAATTGTATTCTGAAAAGAATTCCCTTATTCTCCAAGTAGGCGCCTGATTGGCAATACTCGAACTCTCTTCCTTCGAAACTTGGACTGCCTTCTCCTTGTTCTCCAGGTGGACGCCTGATTGCCAACATTTGAGTGGTATTCCTTCCCTCTGAAACTTGAATTGTTTTCCCTTTGTTTTCTAGGTGGGTGCCTGATTGCTGAACTTGAACCGTCTTCCTCTGAACATTGCTGCTTTCCCTTTGTTCTCCAGGTGGGCGCCTGATTACCAACATTTGAATTGTCTTTCTTTCCTCTGAAACTTCAATTATTTTCCCTTTGTTTTCCAGGTGGGCGCCTGATTGCTGAACTTGAACCGTCTTCCTTTCAACATTGTTGCTTTCCCTTTGTTCTCCAGGCGGGCGCCTGATTACCAATAGTTGAATTGTCTTCCTTCCCTCTGAAACATGAATTGTTTTCCAGGTGGGCGCCTGATTGTTGAACTTGGACCGTCTTCCTTCGAACATTACTGCTTTCCCTTTGTTCTCCAGGTGGTTGCCTGACTTCCAACACTTGCACTGCTTTTCCTTGAGACTTGAATTGTTTCCCTTTGTTCTCTAGGTGGGCTCCTAATTGTTGTCTTCCTTTGTACATTGCTGCTTTCCCTTTGTTCTCCAGGTGGGTGCCTGATTACCAACATTTGCACTGTTTTTCCTTGAGACTTGAACTGTTTCCCTTTGTTCTCCAGGTGAGCTCCTGATTGCTGAACTCCTTTGAACATTGTTGCTTTCCCTATGTTCTCCAGGTGGGTGCCTGATTTCAACAAAACAGACAAAACGAAGAAATTTTCCTGGCCCAGTTTGATATTGGGAACATCTGTGAGTGTTAACTGATTCTTGTTATCAAAATAAATTCTAAACTAAATTCCTTTATCCTGAAAATTTCAAACCAAACATCATCTCAAGGGTGAAAAACTTAAATGCCAAATCACACTTCCCAAAAGTAGACCTCTCGTCAGACCTTGTCATTTGCGAGGGCCTCGAAACTTACTAAATCCTGTTATCCAGGAGGGTACTGGAACTTCTGCCGAGCCTGTCTGGCGCTTGCTTTCCTTACGGAGGGTTTCTCCGAAACAAACAAAATTTTCTGCCCCTGTGTCAATCAAAGAAAACTTGTGAGTTTAAACATGGTGGTTGGTTTTTATAGGTTAGGTCTAGGTTATTATTTGGGTTCAAGGGTATTGGGCTCAAGGAATGGGCTAGAAACTTGGGCTTTTATGACTAGCTTTGCTTAAAATTAGCTTAATTAACTAAAAATCTATCCATATAGAAATATTACCAAATATATTAATTAGCCCTACTTAAGTAAAATAATTATTAAAATAAGACTGACCGTTAAAACAAAACTATTTTTGATATTTTTCAAGATTAAAAATGACTACAAAACATTGATGAAACTGTTTTTTGCAATTTTCATTTTCTTGTAATAAAATAATGTAAAAGAGTCAAAATTAGTTGAAATAGCGATATTAGGCCTAAATTAAATATTTACATGCTAAAATATAAAAAATCTTGGGGAGAGTCAAAAATCACATGTCTACAACAACTGGAACCATATCTGAGAGGAAAGTATTAAATATTTATACTGAATTCACTGGTAGTCCTCAACTTAGAGTTCCAAGTTCAAAAAATAAGGACATATAGTCCTGAACTTAGATAAGTTACAAGTTCAAAAGTTAAGGACACTTGGTCCTGAACTTCGAGTTCCAAGTTCAAAAGTTAAGGACACTTGGTCCCGAACTTAGACTAACAAGCTCAAAAGTTAAGGACAATAAGTCCTGAACTTACAGTTACAAGTTCAAATGTTAAGGACAATAGCACCTGAAGTCCTGAACTTAGACTAACAAGCTCAAAAGTAAAGGACAATAGGTCCTGAATTTAGGCTAAGAAGCCCAAAAGTTAAAGACAGTAGGTCCTGAACTTAGACTAACAAGCTCAAAAGATAAGGACACTTGGTCCTGAACTTACAGTTACAAGTTCAAAAGCTAAGGACACTTGGTCCTGAACTTGGACTAACAAGCTCAAAAGTTAAGGACAATAGGTCCTGAACTTAGACTTACAAGTTCAAAAGTTAAGGACAAGTAGTCTTTAACTTAGAGTTACAAGCACAGAACTTAAGGACAGGTGGTCCTGAACTTCGAGTTCCAAGTTCAAAAGTTAAGAACATGTAGTCCTGAAGTCCTTAACTTAGAGTTGCAAATTCAAAAGCTAAGGACATGTAGTCCTGAAGTCGTGAACTTAGAGTTGCAAGTTCAAAAGTTAAGGACACTTGGTCCTGAACTTTTATGAGCAGAAGGGTGTTTTCGTCCAGGTAGGTAAAGTTTATTAAAGCAGTGGCTAAAGACTAAAGACATTTTAAACAGTTGCTTAAAAGTAAATATATGTGTTATTAGTGGTTAACCGTGCACGTCCCCCTAAATAACATCAGACAAATGCAAAAATACTGCATGCCCAAAAATGCCCCTTAAAACATCAAATTTACATAAAGCCACGTCCTTTGCATTTTAATTTATCAAATATTAACAGTATTTATAGGTGCTTATCTGGTTTTAATGAAATGGCCACTACACGAAACACAACCACAGCTTTAACCACCGTGGAATCCACCGTCGGCGGTGGCGGAGGCTCGGTCAACGAGCTTAATGCTAAAGTAGTGGACAAGAGGTACGAAGGGCTTGTGATGGTACGGACAAAAGCAGTAAAAGGGAAAGGGTGTGCCTACCTTTAAGTTTTTGCCTAGCTATTATAGTTAGCTTTTGGCTTCAAATTGCATAATAGATTCGTGAGTTAGAGATTGTCAAAAGTTTCAGCGGAGCGGCTAAAAGTAAAATTGTCTCAATAATGTTCATCTGATTATAGGTGTTTAGGACCTAATAATTTCAAAGTTTTCTAATTCATATGCTTACTAATTCTTCCATGGAAGTCGTCTATATAAGGCTAGCACAAACCTAAACAAATGAAAATAACAATATAACCTCTTTCTATAGTTAGCATTAAGATCTCTATTATATTAAAAGCACGAACGCTCTTAGCAAAAAGTTGTTGTCTTTTTTACCTTTTAAAATAGTGTTTATACTGGACAATAGTCAATTTAATTAATTTTCTAATATTTAGGACACAGGTGGGGGTTTCTATTTGCTTGCAATGCAGCTGTTCACCTTTAGTTAGAAGTAGAAGTAGAGAGATCTGTTTTCCCCGCACTTCAGAAAAAATAAAAAGGTATTTAAAATCAACTAAAAGTTTGCTCATATCCTTATTTGAAACATAAAAGAACTCGTATATCGCTTAATCCAAAAAAGAGTATAATTATATAACTATAAACCAATGCAAAAGCGTGTCGAGATGAACTGGGCACAGCAGATGAGATTTCTGTAAATTTGTGGTATAAAAAATTGGGTTATATATGAGCGAGAAAAAATGCAAATTAGGATATTATTCATCTCTTTTACCAAAGGTACAACGATAAAACCTTACGATTATTGTTTATTTGGCAAATAACATAGAGTCTCAAAAACTAATTAAATATACTCGACCTATTATATTCAAATGTAATTTTGTTGTCAGTCACCATATATTAGATTCCCCTACAAAATGAAATTGGGTGCCCCCCATGACGATAATATATAAAAGGAATATCTCGTCGCTCTAACCATCCAAGACACTGTGCAAATGATGAAGAGAATAAACTTTAATTTCTTGATTGTAAGAAAATTGAAAAGAACCCCATATCACTTGAATAATAATATCTTCTTAAATATAATGATTACAACTTTAATTTAGATACTTAGCAGTTAGCACGATTTAAAAGAAAAAAATACCTCCAATATATATTTGTACCCGTATAAACCTTGAGTAGATAGTCTATGTAATTGGAATACCATTTTTCTCATGTGGGAGAGCAAAAACAAAGTGCTAAATACCACTTGAGATAAAGAAAATTATGTCAGGGAGCTAAGAGAGATCGAAAAGGTTTAAAATAAGAGTGTGCCTAGTATCTTTTGCTCTCTCTTATTATAAGAAGGAAGGGGCACGACCTCACTCAGCTCGAAGAAGTAGCTCTTTCGACTAATTCATACGTTTTCTTTCCTTTTTCTCTCTAATGTAAAAATATTGAATTTCATTTTTTTAAATACTGACGCATAGCATGTAAAGAAAAGATCTTTCCAAACACAACTTGAAAGTATCATTTGCTTTTAAACTAATTGAACTCATGAACACCATAAGAACATCAAAACCTCTTGATAAACAAGAGATGAGAAACCACTAACCAGCCCCTTCATTTCACTCGGAGTACTACTTTCATATAGCTATATAATTTCAAAAGTTTATTTATACTTATTAAACTTCACCCAAAGAGTTTACCTCAGCTCATTTAAAATTCTGGATTCGCGTTTGCCTCGTGAACTATAAGGCAACAGGCTAATACAAAAAATGTAAATACAACATACAAATTATACAGAACAACAAAGAGAGCATCGAACCAATCCATTCTCATTACAAAGTTGACACCTTCTAACTTGTCCTCCATCTTCATCAAAAAATTTCCTGCTGCCATCACAATTTGAGCAAGGCAAAAACCTTACATCCCCACAACCTTCACAAATATATCCAATTGGCCTTAAAGGAATACCTCTTAATAACTTTGGCAATTCACCAATTTCATTCAATTGCTTAATCACATCAGCTCCTCCGATATATTTCCCTTTTATAAAAACTTGGGGCAAAGTTACATTATTCTTCTCTCCCATAACACACTGTAATTCCTTCCGATACGCGATATGCATAGAAACATCTCTTTCATCAGCTTTAACGCGATAACTTCCTATGATCATTTTCACCGTATAACAATCCTCAAATGTTCTTCGTACTCCTCGTATACTTGTGAAATAAATTACCACGCGATCTTCTGTCCCAGGCAATGTACAAGAATTGTAATTAAATGACTTTGAATGCTTGGTTTGTGCTTTTGGAATTGAGGGTCGATGGTTGTCCTTACGAGAATCAAAAATTGAACATAATTTTTTCACTTTTCCTTTAAAAGATGTTCCCACCATTGAGCCTAAAGGTGAGCAATGGAGTTTCTTGATAGAGCCATTACGTTCAATAGAAGGAAGAGAAGGATAGAGATATAAGGTCTTTTCAGGAAATTCAATTGGATTTCTGGGGCTGTGTATAGTCTTTGATCTATTGAATTTTGATGATGTCTTTGCCTTGTTGATTTCTTGGTATTCAAATTCATTGTTCCTTTGATGATGATGATGATGATGATCCATTACAAAATTTGAGAACTTTTTATGATTTTTTCACGCAACAAATTCAGGGGTTACCTCTTAACAATCTACCAATGATCCAAAGATCAATGTATGTTAAGGAGAATTGATAGAAAAGCGTGGAATAAAAGCAATAAATTCTGGAAATGATATAAATATATGATAGAAATTGTTGATAGGAAAATTAAAAATTGTGAAGATCAAAATAAAATTTTGAATGATGAATATAGAGATAGTGGGAGAAAAGTGGTAATGGAGTTTCGGATAAAAATGTTGAAGATGAGGGGTGGTGACAGAGGGGTGGCGTAGGGTGGTGGGATAGCTTTATGACGAAGTTATATCTATACTAAAATGTTTTTGTTACAAAAACGGTGCAAAATAGCTTTTATCAGCGTTAGAGGAATTTTTCTTTTTTGGATGATTTAATTTATTGGTACAAAAATGATGTTTTTGTACGTTGAGCATATTGAGTTGTGCAGGATGGAAAAGAGTATTTGATTTGAGATTTTATCTTTCTAGAAGTTTGTGTATTCCTTACTTTGGATATAATTTGCATATAACTAAAATTTTCTGACTTTTCTTGTCCCTTAGTGGACATCAAATAGAACTCCAATAATAAAAAATGATGGTCATAGAATAGTTACGGTTGAAGAAACCGAAAAACTTGTTATATCCAGTAAATATCTAAAAAAATAAATTCACACGTGTCTCGTTCGTTTTACAGAAACTGTTATCACTCAACCTTGGCAATCTAACAAAATTTTGGATATAAGAATAGAACAGTAATAGTCAAGATTCTCTTCTACCTTCCACCGTGCCCACAATAGATATGGAGGAGGGAAGAGGGAGGGATGTGGTGAAATGGATGTAATACTTCCACCCTTAATCGAAGATTTCGGGTTCCAGCCATGTGAATGAGAAATCTCTTAATAGGCAGCGCTCCTCCCCTTAAATTAGCCCTATGCAGCGCAGATCTCAATTAATCAGGTGGTTCCACTATGCCTGATACCATATGGTTAAACCAAAAAAAGACATGGAAGGGAGAAAGATGGAAGAGAAAGCTGTACCATAAAAGCCACCCCTAGTTCTTTTTCTGATTCAACAAACACAGGCAAGAACATTAAGTAGGTGCTGCAGCTTAACAACAGGACAATGAGGAATGAAAAGTTCTCGACTGACCAAGTTGCAACTTGGACTTTAGTTATTTTCTCCCTAGAAAGGGAAGATCGACTCAAGATTTAATAAATTTCCTCAAACCAACTGTTTACTCTTGAATCAAATAGCAACAAGGAGCAGTGTATCAGGCATCCAGCATCCAACTATCCTTAGTCACGGGTTCGAGCCGTGGAAACAGCCTCTTGTAGAAATGCAAGGTAAGGCTACATACAACAGACCCTTGTGGTCCGGCCCTTCCCCCGACCCCGCGCCTAAAGGGAGCTTAGTGCATCGGGCTGTTGTTGTTGTTGGCAGTTAAATAACATTATGGGTTGCACAAAGTTGGAGGATTTATAGATGAGTATAATTGAAGAAAAGCACGCTGACATCTCTCAAGTTGGATTGGAAAGTACAGTAACACAAGAAAAGAAGGTGAAGATTCAACAACTCCCTTAAAGTATGCTTTAATTAGGGAAGCATGATAAACTTGTATGCATTTCTCAATGTGACAGGTCTTTCGACGATATAAATCAACAACGTGTGAGGAAAGCTACCAAATATAAAGTAAAGCTAAGGCACAAGCAAAATGACACCTCCAGGTACGAAAGCAAGTATCAATACAATATCACAGTTCCATGTTAGATAGAACGTCAAGTTACAATTCAAATGGAACTGAAATAATCAAATCCCGCCTACAGTTGATCCCAGCCATATCTGTTGATTACAACAACTATAGCATTTATTCTCAACACGATACTAAAATTTAATTCATCAAGATAGCATTTAGAGCATTTGATGCAAAAGCTAACGTTCACTTTCACTTACCTCTTATTCAGACAGAAGTCATAAAGAAGCCTGAGGTCAGGGACACAGCATCAACTCTCCAGCCTCCATGTTTGAGATTCTGACATTGCTTTGGAAACATCAGAAAAAAGGCAGTTACTGGGTTATAAAGCAGATAGGATGTTTTACACCACCAAGCTCTTTATAAAATCTTGAATATATCTCGTTTGGACCCGTCAAAGAGGCATAGAGGGATAAAAGAGGCATCTTCGAAGGCATGCACATAAAGGAACTATCATGCATCAATGAATAAGCATCTCGGGCGTAACCAAGAAAATGTTGAGAGCTTGACAGCAGGCTTTAATTCCAGAAAACAAAAGGTGAAGAAGAGAATTTTCCTACATTTTAATACAAATTTGATATTCATAGTTTAGCATCACATAAATCTGTATGAGGATCAATATTGAAAAAATGCCAACTTGAACCATGGAATGCTCGGAAAAAATCATCTGAAGAAGAGTCGATTGCATGCTCTTTTACGAACTGCCTGATTGCCAGGATATGCTTCCTAGAACCAGCAAATGTAAGGTTTTTGCACACTGACAAGTGTTGCTCATATGCCTCAAAACTGTTTCCAAACAATATAATATTATCCAATAGATCAGGCCTCCTATTTGCCTCCAGAAGATTGTCATACAGTTCAGCTTCACAATGTGGCATGAAGAAGATCATAGGTTTTAAAGCTTGTCGTCGACCCTGTTCATTTACTGTTAGGACAGAACAGCCAAGAGCTGCCAGTACCTTAGATTCTGCCAAAGATATCACTGGATCAAATACCTCTACCTCTCCAATCCAATTAAACATTCTTTTCATTAAGATTGCAAGACTAAGCTGTAATCTAGGAGGTTCATACGATTCTATGCTACCAATTCCATATATTACCATCGGCATCTTTCCTTCTGAGCACACAGCTTTTAGAAACTGATCAAGTATTTCAGGGGTTTGTAACTGATCCGAAAATGTCAACCAGAAGGAGGAGCTCTCAAGTTTCTTTATGCAGTTTTGCATCTTCTGCATCAATTTAGATTCTCTCTCTCTGGATTGGTCTCAATATCTGCCGGAGTCCACACTTCCTCTTGCTTTTTCCGTTGGTGGATGATAACTTTATGCAAATTCCTTTTCTGTTTCCCACGACGAGGCAATACGACTGTCCAGTCTTCAGCTGGGTTAGGCTTGTCATGAGCTAGTGTCTTTGCTGATGCAGCCATTCCTCTCAAGCTAAGCAGACCGAGTATGTTTGAAATATGTATGTTAGTCAAGGACTTCAAGAAAAAATGAATTATTAGAGTGTGAATATGAGAATTCTAACATAACACTTCCAAAGATCAAAAATCACTTTACTTGATTAATGACCTTTTAGTTCGGATGCTTTCAGCAGACACATGAAAGATACAAACTACTACTATTCATAAATTGTCATTGCAATAATCAGCCCTATAACATGATAATAAGTCCATACGAGAAGAAAGATACAGAACACTAACAAAAACTTGATACCCATGAGTTGAGCTTAAGCATTTATTTAGGAATATATCTGTGCTTTTCAGGGAATAAAATAGCAGTCCTCCTCAGGGAAGAGCACTTACAAGGCAGTTCAGTTCATTTAGGTTTAAGTTCGTCAAAAAATTGGACACATTAGGCTAATGATGACCTTTACCCCTGCATATAATTTATTAAAAATAAGGGAGTTGCACCCAGTAATTATACTTCTCTGCCCATGAAAAACAGAAGGAAAATAAAAAACTGCACAATATTTCATCTTATGTTTAAATTCTGATGGTTGAGCTCCCTCTTTGGGGTAATTCATGAATCAATAAACGCAAAATCTTAAATTGACATCCAAATAGGATACTAAGCAAATTTTAAGAGAAACATCCACACAAGTAAACCTCAAAAGCATTCCCTGCTACTCCCTCCATCGGAAAACACAATATTTCCGCAATTCCCAAACACTAATATTGGTAAGCAAGAGAAATTTAAACACAAGATTCAAATTATATTCTTTCTAAGTTCGAAATTATAAGTATGAAGTCCAAAGAGTAAGATTGAAAGACGAAAAAAACCCTTATATAAAATTGATTGACTTTTTTGGCCTTTCAGCATGCATTATTTCCTTAGTATTAACGTATAAAAATGTAAAATCATTTGAAATAAATAACATTAGATAAAACAAAAATAATGTATCTTTAATAGGAAAATCAATCAGCAAATTTATTGCCACCCAAGAGACTTTTCGATAAGTGTAACGTCTAGGAATTAGTAATAATTACACGTTATGTCTTATTATTATCCTGTTTAGGTTTATTTTTAGAAGACTTTATCAGGAAGAAAAAAAACTGTTTACTTCTAAATTTAAGGAATTAAAGGTTTCTAACATACAGACACATTAAATATTTTCAACCTTCTTGCAATTACACCCATTATTTTACTTTCATTCCCTGAAATTTTCAAGACTCATTCATCTTTTGGGTTGCCAGAGCTTAGCTTTGGATTTATTATTGTATTCTCCCCCAAAAACTTTCTTTCCTTCTCTAAAATTCTGCATTTTGGTTTGTCTTCTTCAGCTTTCATTTTTAGAATTTCCATCAACAATTGCCTCTCCGTCCTAATATTCTGGCTTCCGATGCCGAACACAACATAATTAGGAAAAGAACATCACAAGCAAAAGGTTTTGGCAAACACAATCGAGTAATATTTTTCTCTTTATGTATCTTTATATATATAAATTCTACTACAAACTAGCATATGCTCTCATATATCCGCGAATGTCTGCGTGTGAAACTGGAAGCAGAAGCAGGGTGCTTAAGAGAATCAACAAGAAATATAAGACAATCAGCGAAATATGAAATTTCAAACAAGCTGAAAACATTAATTCTACAGTATATAGTAAAAAGGGATAAGAATAACAATACTTATCATTCAATCGAATCACTCAAATTTTTAAGAGGACGGTCAATTATTCAAGTTAATCATCTAAGAGAAACAAAATAAACAAATGAATTTAGACAATTCAATAGGAATACAACAAATTTGCAAAAACATATAACTAATCGGGAAAAGGGAAAGCACATGTATGCAGTTGAGAAAACATATGAGAGAATTGAAATAAGAAAGGAGAGAGTCTTAGATGAAAGCGAAAGAGAGAAGAGATGTCCTTCTCCTAGTAAAAAATCAAAAATCAAACTTGCTCTCCTTCAATTCCACCATTTTCCCTTACCTATGTGAAAATTGGGAAAGCAAAATTCCAAAGATAAACATAAATGTAGAAAATGTTTTTATTAATTAAACAAAAAATATCGGGCTCGAGTTATGATTGAGAGATTTCAAGTACTGTTAACCAACAGTACGAAGATTTCATATTTCACTTGGATTTAGGGTTTTGTACTATGAGATAGGGATAAATGAGAGTAGGATTTGCAGCAGCTAGCCGATTTTAGGGGTGCTACTTATTTCAGCCGAACATGGCTAATTTCATACATGCACTAAAGGAGAGCAAACTACCACTACTACTACCAATTTCAATGTTCAAGCTTCTATTATTTTAAATTTGCCTTAATTACCAAAGTTATTGGATTGTCTTCTTTCTTTTGGGGTTAGTAAGCATAACAATTAAACATTAAAAATATATATATAAGGTTGGAATAATATATACATGTGATACACAAACGATACACACTATGATACACATATTATTTTTTTTCATGTTCATCTTCAACTTCTAATTTTCAATTCAAACCACCTCAAAATTTCACCAAATCTTCCCAACACTGAGATTCAAGCTCCCTAAGATGTACCCAATCTATTCTAATAACATCAACTCAAAAGAAAGTAAAAATTTGACCTTTTTTAGGCTACAAATAGCTAATTGGCTAACATTGATAATATTTTAGAAATTGGCCAATATTTATAATAAGTTACTTATAAATGGAAATAGCTGATATTTTCCCTTTTTTTTTACTAAAGGTCTGGGCTTCTAAACAGATCTTTAGGGTTTTTGTTCCGTACTTACATATTTTTCTTGATAATAAAATTTTTATTTATTAAAAAAATATTAAAGTATATATGTATCTCATCTATCCTATACGGTCCTCCTAAATTGGATCTCATATTTGTCTTTTCTTTTAAGTTTAACCTTTGTGAAAAAAAGTTATTAGAGTGTATATTTACATTTTAAGATTAAAGTTAACAATTATAATTGGCTTAAAAATACAGGATAATAAGGCCCCGTTTGGCCATGAGTTTTGCCAAAATAAATTTGGGATTTATTTTCAAAACTCATGTTTGGCCATAAATTTTGCCCACATTTTGGCCAAGTCCCAAATCCCAAATCCCAAATCCTAAAATCAGCTATTGTGCTGATTTTAGGCCAAAATCCCAAAACTTGAGAATTATATACATGTTTTTCCAAAATAAAGTTGGAAAATATGTTTGAAAACGTATGTCCAAATACATTTTCATCTTCAAACCAAACTTTACCCAAATCAGATTTTTCAAAATAAATTTGGGATCTATGACCAAACGCTAGCTAAAAATAGTATGAATTTTTGGTTAGCATAACTCATATTGAGGCAAAACTCTTTTCAAATTCAACTTGCTTGTACACGAAATTAAGACTTTTAACTGCATCCTTCTCGCCCCGAAAATGCAACAAAAATATATTACACTAGTGAACTTGTCGCGCTTCGCGCGAACTTTTATATTTATGAAATGAATTGTTTGCAATATTTAAATGATTAAAAGTATAAAGTAATAAGTTGTGAAGGGCTATTTTATTTGTGTCTTAGTTCTTTCATAGCATATTTGGTTTAACAAAGGAAAGGAGAAATATAAAGAAAAGGGAAATTTATTTATTTAATTGTCGTATAAGATATTCATAATTTATTTTGTTGGTTGTTTGGTGTATTGAGAAGAAAAATGGTCCTTCAACTTTCATCCTTTCTTCTTCTTTTTTCACCTCAACCAAAGATGGTTCTAATTCATACGATTATATGATATTCGATAGAAATTTATTTTAAGCAAATTTAGATCCCATTGCATCTCTTTTGAGATTTTAACCTTTGGGATTAGATTAATACTTTATTAGCGCATTAATCATTAGGGAAAATAATCAATAGTGATCAAGATTTGTTCGTAAAAGAATAATTGCTTGTTGTTGGCCAAGAAATCGAAGTGTTTTTCATGAATCAAAAGAAAACATCTCAAAGAAAGAATGTCTATTGTATTTGGGTAGAATCTAATCAAATACAAATTATTTTAAAGAAGTTTTAGAAATTTTTCCAACAAAACATTTTCAAAAAATAAGTTCAAACACTAATAGAACAACACTTATATGTGGAAACGGTGATTGAGGTGGTGAAACAGATAATAACGTGTGTTTTCAAATAGTTCTTTCTCCATGTTCTTAAAAATTTCTTCGAAAAAATATTTTCAAAAAGTTCTCCAAACGGTGATTGAGACAACAAAATAAATATTATCATATGTTTGTTCTAAATAGTTGCTTGCTCCTTGTTCTAATTAATATTTTTTTTTTTTTTTGGTTCTCACTTTTCCCCCCTTCTTTTCTTCCTCTGTCTTTTCATTTTGATATCCTTTCTTCTCACCTCTTAGTACCCGTCACTTATTCAATAAAAACTAAAATCACTTCTCTAAATACAGGCAAAAACTCTTTTCCTTCAAAAATCAAAATAACATCCTAAAAGTAGTCCGCTGTCTCATAAGATCATCTCTACTAATTAAAATATTTTATTATTTTCTTTCATATAAGACCCACAAAAGCAAAATGGTAGAAAACAAAGAGACAACCATGTCTGAAGTTCACTCGGGCGAGAAAAGAGTAGAATGTTAAAGTATAAAGAGAAAAAATTTAATACCCCACTTCGATTCCATCAAAATTTTAAGTGAAATTTTCTTGTTCAACTTACCTATTGCTATGCTATCTTATTTTCAAGATGTCATTTTTTTAACTTCTTGTCCCCTTAGTTTATAAATCATTACTGAAGATTCTAGCACAATGAAACTATTCAAGAACATCTTATAATAATTGATCATCACTAAAGCGATGTTAAGATTGTAAAATATTTTTTGTCCAAAGAAAAAGCATCCAAATCAAGCGGGAGTCTGTGATAGTAATTGTACTACTGCACACTTGACAATTTATAAAAAGCCACAAGTTTGACAATTCATGAAAAACTACAAGTATGGTTTGCGATCATTTAACTCATCATCCTATGCCTCACTGCCTCACGATCAACCAAATATATGATGTTGATATATGTTTAGACCATGGCCAAAGAAAATCATATGGTCCAATTGAGAGCTGCCCTATAAAGCATTGCAAAAATTTGTGCATTGCTGAAAACATCTCCTACTTTGTAATTTTCAAAGAGCTTCTTGTCCTATACAAAAGAGAATAAGGAATTATACATTTTTTAAATAAAAAAACTAACTTATCAAAATTTCATAGCAAGAATATGAAAATTAGCATGAGAGAGAGAGAAAGAGCTGACACAAACCATAGATCCACGCAAATAAACTACTCTAGAGTACCAAAGCGTCAAGTATGAAAATTTAATTGTTTCTCAAAATAATATAGGATCCTCCTACCTTACAATTAAACCGGTTACCAATTGTGAAAATTTAAGAATACGATAGCCTTCATCGTCTTTGCTATTTGAAGTGAGTGAGGGAGTAGCTTTGAGTCTTCCATGACCATGGTAAGTAAACCATTTTCTTTGTTCGCTTCACATGTTTTAATTTTCACACTTGAGAAAAATTAAAGAACGTTGAAAATAATCTTCATGGGAGCACGTCTATAAGACATACTTTAAATATGTTAAAAGATAGTGTATATGTGAATGCAATTATACTTTTCATTTATAAATACACATTAGCCTGATAATTCTTGAGCATTTATGCATTGAACTAACAGAAGAACAAACCAAACTATCAAGAAGTAATCAACGAAGTAAATTAGTAACTATTGCAAGATCAATTTACCAATTGTACTTTCAGACATAATATCTGTATGAATACAAACTTAAAATATATCCCAATCATATTATATAAGAAGCTATCAAGTGAAGAATGATAAGAAAGTATGGGAAGATAGTGTCGGTGTTCTCTTATATATTAAAAGGAATAAATTTATGTTGTATTGTTTGAGAATTAAGCTCCTGGGTGATCTTTATTTTCTTGTTACCTGGTCATATTTGAAAATCATTTAATTAGTGAAATACTCTCGTAAATCAGAGAGCAATAGTTTTATATACACTTCTAACCAAAAAAAAAAAATTAAAATAAAACAAAGAAATGTGAAAACTGTAAAATAAAATATAAAAAAAACGCACTATACATGCCCGTAAGAGTCCATCTCTGCAACTCAATATGCGTGAACTGGCCAAAAATTAGAATTAATACTAAAACTTCTTATCGAGACTCCTTTACTTCCTCGAGGACACTGGCTTAACCAACAACAATTAACGAAGAAGGAAATCTGAACCGCAAAACTATGTACTTACCCTATGAGGGATTTAATTGTTAGAATATCTATTTGAACCCTCGAATAAAAATTCTTCTCTGCTTTATTGTTTTCTATGATACCAGGAACGGGAATCACGATTTTCATATCCAAAATCTAACGAATCTATTATATAAAAGCAAAAAATAACGTGAAAAAAGAAGATGTACTGGATATTGTTGAGCCTCACCATATATAGCATCTTTTGTCTTCAGCAAGAACCAATCAAGAAGCACAGAAGCGTACAACAACTTTTTGCAGAGTAAGTCTCTATTATTCTCCTGAAAAATCACATATACGTAAGTGAGAAGACAGAGATAGAAATTATATCATAGACATAATCATACAATATAGAACAGACAAATTTGAGGATTTATTTATTGCGTTGGTACGAACACAACCAATGGCAGTTCTTTGAGAATTTTAGAGAAACTGATTGCTTTCTTTGGGCCATTAATTGAGGATTTCTTCAATCTTGGTACAGAAGTAATTGCTTTTTGTAGTACTTGCTTGCTTGCTTAGGGACGTTACTTTCCTTTGGAATTGTAACTTATAAGAAATACCATAAATGCTCTCTTAATAGTCGTGACTTTTGGATATTTAAAAACAGCAGAAAATAGTAAAAATGAGTTAAAAGTCAAAAAATTGACAAAATAGATAATTGAGTTTCCTGGGAAATAGGGATGCCACATCAGCTGGCCAATTCCTAGCTTTATACATATATATAGATGCATAAGATTGTTCTATAGACGATACAAACACAAAACTTAAAGGTGAATTTTCTTCTATTACACACAAACTTCAAAAGAAAAAATTAGTTATACTCATTGCCATGCTTTCATGCAACAATATTATATTAGACTAAGATTGCACAACTTCATATGAAGCACTTAAGGTGGAATGAAAAAAACTGCATTACAGAATTGTCAATGAACAATATCTAACAGTAAAATTGGGTGAAATATCATAGATGTTGCACTTCATGGTTAATCTTTATAGTAAGTCTTTTAAACTTCTTCATTTAAAATAGCCATTTAATCAGAGAAAACCTTGTCTTATACAATTTGAAATTTATTATTGTGCTGTGTGCAAGTGTATGCTAAATTTTAAAGCAGACGCACTTTCCCGAGTTAATCCAAACTGAAACGTTTGAGCTCAAAAACGTAAAACAAAAAAGTGGTAGAAGAAAGTAATTCAAAGAGAGTGAATATACTACACTAATTAGAAAAGTGGTAGATGAAAGTAATTCCAAAAGAGTGAATGGAGGTCTGAATCTTAATCATTCAGATCTCAGATATTAAGTGTATTTGTTTTTAAAGTTTGAATCTTAATTATCAAGATCTTAATCATTAAGTGTGTTTGTTTTTTTTACTTCACAACCACTTAATGGGTCTGAATAGATCTGTATGATTAAGATGTATAACAGAGACTTAATTTCATTAAGATGCTATCACATATTCATTATTAATTGCCGCCACCGCCTATCATTATCAACTACCACCATGCCACCACCACCAACATACTCAACCACCACTACCACCACCTACCACCACTACCACCACGCCACCATCATCCTCAATCATAGCCTCTATTATCGACCATTCCCACCACTCCGACCACCATCATTCTGACCCACAATCAACACTCATCCGCCTCAACTACCACAACTGACCACCCCATCACCATCAACAACCACATCGGACACTGCCTATCATTATAACCTACCACCACTCACCCACCACCTTTCTCAATCACAACTACTACCACCACCCGACATTATTAACTATCACCACCCACCACCACCATCCTCAATCATAATCGCCACCACTACCAATCACTACTAGCTACTAGCATGAACCACCATCATCAACCAAAACTACCACCAACCACCGCCTCTAGTCGGCATTCACCCGTTAGCCATCACCACCAACAACTATCATATTTTTAAAAACTATACATTTTTATTAATAAAATATTAGATTAGTTAGTATTTCATTTGAATTTTACGTTTATTAATTTTCAAATAAAGATAAATTTTATACATTCAGATATTAAAAATCAAACAGTCTTAATTATTTCTGTTCAGAACTTAATACACATCTTAATATATTCAAATGTGTATTCAGACTCAGATGTCTTAATCTTAATACACATCTTGATATTCAAATGTGTATCCAGATTCAGACGTCTTAATCTTAAAAAAAAAAACAAATGAGGCCTAATTGGAACTTCATGCCAATGACTTCCCATTTAATTGATATATTGTTTACTTATTGGAAGAATAATTACTATTTGGAACAAAATATTAAGGCAGAATAGCCTAATAAATACTTTTATTTGTCCTCCTTTGTCATCCCGGTCCCGATACTCTACGAAGTTTCATCTAGACACTCACAATTTTAAAAACACATTACTTTAAACCCCTATGACTGTTGACCAAGCCTATGTGGCAACTTCATGACCGATTTGGACAAAATAAGTGAATTTCACGCGCATAACGAGAGTAAACATAAAAAAGGTAGACAAAAAATGATTAAAATAAGAAGAATGAAATAAAACGAGAAATAAAAGCAAGAGACAAAAAAATATAAGAAAAAATAAAATATCTCTATTCTTTGTTCTATCCTTTTTCCCTAAGGGTGTCAATGAATATTTAAAAACCGACTAAACCAACCGAACCGCACCGCACCGAACCGAGTTTTAGATTTTTTTTTTTGGAAGAAACTGTAGGTTTTTATATAAATCTATAACCGTACCGATAATTAGGGCAGATTTTTTGTTTTATATAAATAAACCAAAAGAATACCGAACGGTATTTACATGTGAAAAATATATTTATATAGTAAGTTTAAAACTAATAAAGCATTAAAATTTT
This sequence comes from Nicotiana attenuata, assembly GCF_001879085.1. Classification (NCBI taxonomy): domain Eukaryota; kingdom Viridiplantae; phylum Streptophyta; class Magnoliopsida; order Solanales; family Solanaceae; genus Nicotiana; species Nicotiana attenuata. The sequence goes on from NW_017670800.1 coordinate 348,759, forward strand.
CATTGGGCCTTGGAATTATGAAAATTGTTACAAGCCAATAAGTAAGTAAACTCAAAATACTAATTCCTAAAACATATTATGCTACTCATACTTAAACTAAGCTATTTCAAGTATCTTTATTAGCAAGACACAAAGTATTCTAGCGATTATGAGTAGCAAACTACAATGTTTTGAATATGTTTCCTTTCATATAATTTAGATTTATCTTTTTGAATATTTAATATAGACTTTATTCTTGAGTCCCAACTTGGTTAATATCTTTCCACTCGTGTGATTTATATTTTCTTTGCTTTTACTTGGTTTCTTTTACGTTGTTGTTGAATAGTTGTGTATCTATACTCTAGCGATCTTTCATGTTTTTTAATTCATTATCCTTTAAATACTAAAATTGTCTAGAGAGTTTTGCTAAGTCCTATAAAAGAACGTATGTTATTGCATTCGAATTTTACATGACATTTACAAAAATACCGAAAATTAACCGAACCATACCGACACCGAAGTGAAACCGACATAATTGGGACGATTTCAAAAAGTCTAATTTTGATTATATATAATAGAATAACCGAAAATTAGTATGGTACAAATTTTATGAAATAACCGGTCGAACCGAACCATTAACACCCCTATCTATCTCCAGCCCACCCCCATTTCTTTTCTCTTTCTATTCTTCTCCTTTCTCGTTGTTTCCCACCCATTTCTCATTTCTATATCTTTTTATCTTTCTTCCCCTTCCCGTTTCCCCCACCCCCACCCCCACCCCCACCCCCACCCCACACCTGCACCCCTCCCCCCCTCTTCCGTTCTTCCTCAAAGGCGACCCTTTTCTTTTCTTCTTCTACCCTTTGATTTTGGGGATTTGCTGAATCGCTATGTATGTCTCTTATTCTACTTCGATTACCTGTTTGATGACATGCCAATTAGAGTGTTTATATCAAGTGGTCTTCAAAATTTAAGCAACTAATTGTTGCTTTTATTGATAAATCTACTGGGTGTTCGTTGGCAATTGATTAGCTTATTTATCTAATTTCAATTATTTCTCAACGTGCTATGGTTCAAATTTTCTCTTATTTGGAAATTTATATATGGAAGTTTATATAGTAACTTTATTTCATTTATACAACTTCGTTTTTGGAATTTTTGGGGGAACAGGTGACAAAGCGAGAAGACACAGACACTGGGAAGTGGAATGACGGGAATTGTAACAACTGTAAACATATCTTGTTTTTTCTTTTTCCTGTTTCTTTTTGTGCGTATATGTCATGAGCAGCAATATTAGTTCATTAGAACACTACAAGATTCTTAGCATTGAATGAACATTACAAGACTTTTAATGGTGTTCTCAGGTGGCTGGAGGAATTTTTCGGCGATGGCAGTGGAGTTGTTGGTGGTAAGGAGAAGAGGTAAAAAATGAAGATAAAGTCAATAATTTATTTTCCTATGTGGCACTTGGAATGATGTGGCATCCTATGTATAGGAGATCGTATTATATGCAGAGCAGTCTCCTATTATAAGCGTTTATTATATACAATTTGAACGAGTGTAAGTGTTTAATTGGCAAAATATTAAGTTTGGGGACCGGCATGATAAAGTGGCAGAAGTATAAGTGCCATTTAGCCTATTCTGCCAAATATTAAAGGAGTAGTATATCAATGAGGAATAAAAATGTCTTCTAATTTTTTATGGATATTTTGATAAATTAAATTTTATATCTATACTATATTAAAAATACGAAGGCCCTTAGTGAAATGTCGTTCGCTTTTTTTATCCTTTTAAAATAGAGTTTGGATTAGACAAAATAGTCATTTGACATGAAATAAACTAAAATTTTGGTTATTAAATATTTTCTTATTTGAATTATTTAGATGTTCTAATATTTTTTTTGAAGTTTGCTATAAATATAAATGTAACGACCCGACCGGTCGTTTTGAGTTCTAGCGCTCCGTTCAGCAGCCTGAGGTCGTGAGCAGCTTCATTTCAGGTATTGTGACTTGTGCGCGTGGTCGGAATTGAATTTCGGGAAGTCCAGAGTTGATTTGGAAAGAGAATTCTCATTTGGGAAGCTTAAAGTTGAAAGAATGAACTAGGATTGGAATTTTGAGTAAACGACCTCGGAATCGGGATCTGAAGGTTCCAGCGGGTTCGTATGATGAGTTCGAACTTGGGCGGATAACCCGGGAGCGTTTTGGCGCCTATTGTGGAAGTTAGCATTTTTGAAGAAATTTCATAAGTTTGGCTTGAAGTGCATTTCAGTGATATCGATGTCCGTTTGGGATTCCGAGTTTGTGAATAGCTCCGTATGATGGTTCTGGAGTTGGGAGCGCGATCGGGAGTGAATTCGGAGGTCCGTAGGTCATTTTGGAGTCATTTGGCTAAAGATAAAAATTTGAAGGTTTTGAGAAGTTTGACCGGAAGTTGACTTTTTGATATCGGGGTCGGAATCTGGTTCCGGAAGTTGGAATAGGTCCGTAATGTCGAATATGACTTGTACGCAAAATTTGAGGTCAATCGGACGTGATTTGATAGGTTTAAACATCGGAAATAGAAGTTTGAATTTTTGAAGTTCATTGAGTTTGGATTGGAGGTCGATTCATGATTTTAGCGTTGTTTGATGTGATTTGAGGCCTCGAGCAATTCCGTAATGTGTTTTAGGATTGGTTGGTATGTTTGGTTGGGGTCCCGGGGGCCTCGGGTGGATTCCGGGTGGTTAACGGATCGAAATTTGGATTTTTGGACAGCTGAAGGAATCTGGTTGCTGGTATTTTCGCTTCTGCGGTGGGTTGACCGCAGAAGCGGCACCGCAGAAGCGGACAGGGAGACTCAGAAGCGGGTTTTGGTCTAAGGCTTGAGGACCACAGATGCGGTCAAAGTACCGCAGAAGTGGGACCACATCTGCGGAGAAAGGGTCGCAGAAGCGGATGGGAGTATCTTGGAGAGGACCGCAGATGCGGTCAAAGTTCCGCAGAAGCGGGACCGCATCTGCGGGTGGCAAGTCGCAGAAGCGAGAAAGGGGTGGCTCTGGAAAGACCGCAGATGCGGCATTTTAACCGCACCTGCGGAACCGCAGAAGCGGCCAAGGAACCGCAGGTGCGGAAACAGCTGAAGCAGTGAGGTCTTTTAAGTTCGGGGTTGAGTTCATTTCAACCCCATTTTTCGTCCATTGGAGTCGATGGGGAGCAACTTTATGAGGTAAGTAATTTATGCTAGCTCGGAGTTAAATACAAGGTTTATATATGGATTTAGACTTGGAAAATTGTATAAATTTGAGGTTTTGGTGGAAAACCTAGAAAATTAGTAATCTTGGAATTTAGCCACGATTTTGAGTATGGAATTGAGAGAAAATTATATATTTGAGTTCCTAAGGTCATGGGTAATCTGTATCTTCGAAGAATTTCGGATTCCGGGCACGTGGGCCCGAGGGCGTTTTGGTCAACTTTTCGATCGGAGTTAGGAATTTCTATAAATTAGTTTGTAATGAATATTTGAGCATATATTAATGGATTTGCATGACCGTTGGCTAGTTTTGGAGCGTGGTGCATCAACTAGAGTCTTCGGAAGGGCGTGGAATGCCGGTTATGGATCTTCGGAGCGAGGTGAGTCTCCTTTCTAACCTTGTAAGAGGGAATTGTCCCCATAGGTGAAATAATATATTATGTGCTCCTAATTGCGGGGACTACGTACGCACGAGGTGACGAGAGTCCGTGCGTAGCTACTATTATGCTATTGTTCGGGTAGTCTAGGACCCAAAAGCATGCTATACTTTGAATATTTGTAATCTTATGGATAGTTGAATCGCTTAAACCACATCAAAATAGTAAATGAATTTCTAACAAAATCTAAACCTCATTTTCGTAAATTGTTGAAAGAGAATTAGCTTTTCTTTGAATAAGTGCCCCATGTTGGCTTCTTGATTGAATGTCTCTACGTGTTTATTTTGGAACGGGCCGAACGCCTCGGCAGATTAAATAGATGCATCTATAGGCGCGCCGTCGACCCTCGGCAAGTGCACAGTTTAATTCTGTTGGATCGGGCCGTCGCCTCGGCATTATATGCACATGCTTGTGTTGCTGCCTTGAACTTGATTAAGTTATTATTGCCTCTTCATGGCTTGAAAACATTTGGATAATTACGAAAAGGAATTTTGAAAATTGCCTATAAAAGAATTAATTGTTTACTTGTTTCCTTCAATTGGATTAAAAATCATGTTTATAGAAATCCGCGATTTAATGTTTTATTGATAGCACATTATTGGACCCTTAGTATGTGTCGAAGTCGACCATCTCGTCTCTACTTCTTCGAGATTAGGCAGGATACTCATTGAGTACACGTTGTTTACGTACTCATACTGCACTTCTTTGCATTTTTGTTGCACAGGTATATGTTACTCTAGCGGCCTACTGGGCATAGCAGCACGGATGATTCGGGGACTAGGTGAGTTGCATTATTCGAGGCGGCCCGCAGCTAGTAAAGTCCCTTCCAGTAATATTTCCTTTCTGTCCACTGTATTCCGGATGGATGTTGTATTGTATTTTATGTCCTTATCAGTAGATGCTCATGCACTTGTGACACCGGGTTCTGGGATGGTTTGACATATTTTGTATTGATTGATTATTATTTAATTAGATTTGAGACAATTATCTTTTAAATTGCTAAAGTTGAAGGAAAAATCCTAGAAAATCAAAAGTAATAAAACGAGAATTTGATTAAGTAAATTGGTTGACTTGCCTGACAGCAGTGTCCGGAGCCATCACGACCCTTAGTGGATTTTGGGTCGTGACAACATGGTATCAGAGCACTAGGTTCCTAGGGTCTCATAAGTCATGAGCAAGTCTAGTAGAGTCTCGCGGATCGGTACAGAGACGTCTGTACTTATCCTCGGGAGGCTGCAGGACTGTTAGGAGTACTTCCCTTCTTGATTCCTTATCGTGCGATTTGATCCCTGGAGGCGTATGTCTTTAATTCATTCCTACTCAATCGTACGCGACGCAAAGCGCTTGTTATAAATCAAGAATTGAAGAGTCATGATGGTACTACGGATGTGGTGCGGGATGTTTCTCCCGGTATAGTTGATCGGATTATTATCGTCGCTTTATGGAAGAATATTTTATTGTTTCAGCTCAGTAACGGTACTTCTGAGGGCTTTGAGGCTAGGCACAAGTTGCCATGATGCTTATGAATGACTGCTCCGCAGTAGTGATATGATGGTAGGATGTTGACCACGTGTCGGGGCAGTGAATGACTTGATGGGAGGTTTACTCAGTGCATAACCAAGAGATTCAGTATTTTATTCCCGGTAGGGGAAAATGCAATCGAACTAAGGATGGTCAGATGTGGGCTGGTGGAAGTAATGAGACTTGGTATTTGCAAGCGTAGTGGAGTTTTCTTCTATGTTGGGGTGTTGTTGTCCTAATTGAACGTATTAAGTGTGTCGGTGTTATAATCTTCTACAATTCGCCTTTGGGGCAAGATATCGTGAAATAGTATTGGAGATACAACTGTCAGATATCGCAGGGTGCGGAGGTTCAGGATTGAATCAGTATTTCTAATGTTGACGGTTCGATAAAGATGACCTTCGGAAAGGTTTAAAGTTAGCAGCAATTGTGGGTTCAAGTGCCACGAAGATAGATTTTTATTTAAGACAGCCACTGAATATCAAAGGACGAGGAAGGACATGTGGGAAGCGTCAGGCGGTGTTCAAAAATTCTAAAAGGCCAGGTATATGAAGCGAAGGTCGAGTAGTCGATTAAGGGGATGAGTTCCGCCAAAGTGGGAGAGTGGCGGAATTGCATATGGGCTTTGCAGTGGGATGACCACGTACCTTAAGGAGAGTTTGGGGCGATTTGAGAATATTAGTGCTTGGTTATTGGGGTCTACGGGTCTAATTTGAAGTAGGGGTTCTTGTGCGGCAGGAGATTTAATATAATGGAAATGAGTCACTTGAATGAAGAAGGATGCATCATAACTTTGAATTGGAAGGACGTTGCCGCACATTTAAATGATGTCCACGAGGGGTAAATGGACCTGTGCAGCTGGAGAGTGAGCTCAGACTCAGGACGGGTTGTTGATGTCGTAGTGATTGTACCCCGTGTAGCAGCACTGGAAGATGTCGGGAGTGATTTCTACAGGTAGTTCATCCCTGTGAGCAGGTTAGCGATCGCGTGGTTGGCGAGCTTCAGCGAAGAATTCTATTGGTTATACAACGAAGGGATCGGTCGTGCGAATGTTGTTGATGATTCTGAGTATAAAAAGGGAGTTTTCTATAGTAAGATATCGGGCATGTTGGTAGTTGATTGCGCAAGGATTGTGTCACAAGGAGACTTAGAATCCTGGTAAACTCCAGAGTTGTGTAATAGTGGCTTCGAGCTAAGTGGGAGAGTCCCACCGCCTATGATGGGGTTGCATGGTTAACTATTTGCGAGGTTTCTGGTTATTAGCATATCGATGGGCTATTCAGCTATGAGAAAAGACCGTAAGTGGTAATTTGAGCAAAGGAAATTATTAAAGGTGGGCTATCGTTGACCTTATTGGCCCATGTCCGGACTTGGGGAAGGATTCAAGATTGTGTTTGTAAAGATGCGGGTTCCAAGAGAAGGGATTCTGCCAGGTGCATCACCAATGGGGTATTCATGTGCTAGAATATTTATGGAATTAATTATATTCGGGACCAAGTCAGAGCGGGTGGCTCTCAGTAATGGTTCTGATGGGTTCAAAAAAAAAGGATAAAGTGTGATGCCTAATGATTTCGAACCTATAGATACGGTTTAGAACGGAGCTTGATAGCAGCCTATGAGAAGAGGCACAGAGTGTTCTATGATGTTTTGACTTGCAGTGTAGAACTTGAGAGGAAAATGAGAAGAGATTTCGGATTCGTAATAGAATTAGCAGAATGGTCATGTCAGTTGAGGGGGCGAATATGCGCGCAAGGAAGGTATGAATTGGTTCGTGGGATTTGAGACAGCATGGTCTCGTGATTCAGGGTCACTCGGGATGAGTGCGGATGGAGTATGTTATGTGTTGGGTGGAGTTAGTATTATCTCTAAGGCAATCAAGGATAAATTGGAAGAAGGTAGACTGATTAGCCATAGTTGAGTTTGGACTATTGGTGTTAGTGATCAGTTCCTTCAGCGGGATCGAGTTATGCAAGTGATTTGGGACGATACGTATCAGGCTTGTCAGCCGGCGTAATTGATGTCATTCAGGAGCATTCTATTGTTATGGCTTGTTATGCGAAAGCAGATTCCGGAAGGGCTATGGTGGCTTACACCACTACTTAGAGATTTGCATATTCTACGGTTATGAGAATTCACCTATGTGACATTATGGCTCTCCTGAAGTGAGTTAAGTGAAAAGTTTTTATATGATGAAGTGCTAACCTATTAGTGGTTCCGAAGCTATGATGAAAGAACGAGTTCTATCGTATGCTGGCATGTTAAGTGCAATGAATGGTATGGAATTTGCAGTGAAGATCAAGGTAGCAGCTCGGCGTGGACAAGGATGTCACGAGCTCAGATGAGCAGGAAAGGAGTTTCGATGTTTAAGGTAAGTTGGTATTGTCTTCAGCGTCACCTGAGATTGGTGTTTGTGGAAAGGGTATTTGCGTCCTGGTTAATGATTCTTCATCGCTTTTCAGCGTTAGTGCGGTCGGTGGTTTGGAGGTACGACCCTGTCACACCTCTTTTTTCCTACACCCGCAGGGTGTAAAGGAGTTTTTCCACTTAAAGGACAATCGGAACGGGATTTATTATTAAGATTTTAGAGCCGCCACTTGGGAGATTAATGGTGTCCCAAGTCACCGGTTGAATCCCGAACCGAGGAAATTATGACTCTTTTTAACAGTCCGCGATCCAGAAATCCGAGTAAGGAATTCTGTTAACCTGGGAGAAGGTGTTAGGCATTCCCGGGTTCCGTGGTTCTAGCACGGTTGCTCAAACTGTCATATTTGGCTTATTTGTTTGATTTTAGTACATGTTTTAATCTATGTGCTTTTAACTTTGAAACGCTTTTATTATTATTATTTTAAGAGAATTGCAACGTCGTGAAAACACGTCTCGAACCGCGTCACATAAATGCACCCGCGATTTTTGACACATTTCGACTTCGTTGGGATTTGGATTTGGGTCACATAAATGTGTACCCGTATTTAGGAAGGTAAAATTATTTAAATTGCGTGCCTAAAGAGATTATCGAGTTATTATCTTTGGAGAAGGCCGTGAAATTCGCTAAACGGCCCATCTCGAAGTCTAAGTATTTTTAGTATAAGCATTTATCGAGGGCCCCGCAATTTACACATTTTGTTCGGCGAGGCTCATCTCATTTATTACTTAAAGGCTGATCTAAAGCAATTACAATATTTCTACTTAAGTTGTCTCTAAAATAAAAGAAAGAGTCCTAATTAGTTAACAATGCTTAGGAATTACTACATTTGGGTCCACAGACTCAATGAATTCAGAAGAGCCATTTTGGGCCTTGAAAACAGCCCGTGAAAGAAATCATAACCCAGGTCCTATGCAAAAATGGACCAGTCATAAGCCTGGGCCCAGGTCTAAACGAACACATAAGTCAGACCAGGACCTGGGCCACTCGTTAGGGTACTGGAGCCCAAACTGCCTGGAAATGGGCTATCGAGCCCTGATTGCTAAACCAAGCCACACCTCAATTTAACTTGAACAAATAAGGTGATATTGATTGCTTAGATTCCGTTTTTCATGCCCAGGCTTATGTATAGCTAAACGTACTGCTACAAAGTTCAAGAAGCACTGATTAGAGCAAGGTAATTATTAACTAAATTGAGCTATCAAACTTAACAAACAAACTTCACCAATTTAAATGTTACTTTCTGATCTTAAAATCAACTCACTGATGTCAAAACATAAAGTACTGCATTACTAAACATTTATTAGGCCTGAGTTTAACATTGACATGGTATACATTCTGATTTTAACACCAGCTCAAATTTTAATGGACAGTCATCACATGAATTTGAATTACACTACGCTAAGGCTTTTATCTAGAATGAAGAAACTCGACCTCAGATTTAACAGTCCAATACAGTCCAATTAAACACATTCCAGTCAGAATTACACTACAAATATAACCTATAGCCAACTATTATTACATCATGATCCAAACAATTCAGCAATGGTCCTAA